>NC_034425.1:7287684-7454081 GCF_002078875.1 Numida meleagris
ACTGTGAGGAGGAGGAGGAAGAGGAGGGGGAAGGAGGGGGGAGGGAAGGGGCACGGAGGAGGGCGGTGGGCTGGCCCCGCCGGCGCCATGTGATGCCCGCTCCTCCCGGGCTCTCCCGGCGCAGCGCGGAGGGAACAGCCCGGGGCCGGTGAGTGCGGGAGCAGCGGGGACCTTCGAGCGCCCGTACGGGTGGGTGGAGGGCACGCGGTCCTGGGAAGGGGCTTCGTGGGGTTTCCCGAATTGCATGGAAAAGCCAGAAAGTTTAATGCCTGAGAGGAAGGAGGAGGGGTCTGGGAAGTGCCGTGTGGGTGCGGAGCAGCGGGTTTTAGAGGGATACGTTCGTTCGTTGTCCGTAACCCCGTTGGAATCAGACCCCCGGCGGGGGCCGGCCCCGGGGGCACCGCCCTGGGCTCAGCCGTGCTCGGCCCCGGCTGCGTGCGGGCATCGGGGTGCGGGGCCGCAGAGCCCCGGGCTGTGCTGGCGTCGTGTGCCGGAGCGATCCGCGCTGAGTCGTGTGGGATCGCCCCTGCTCCTCTGCTGGGGCGCCGGGCTGTGGGGTGGCAGTGGAGCCCCATCTGAAAGCCCCGGCTGGGCTCGGCACACGGGCACCCCCGATCCGATCCGATCCAGGCTGCTCACCCCGGGGCTGTTCTGCTCGGGGAGATCGGAGGCGCAGGGGACATCCCTGGGGCGCGGTGAGCATCCTCGCGTTTCACCCGCCGCTTCTGAACGTCCATCCCTGTGTATTTTTCCCAGGGAATATAAAATGCACGGGAATCGGGAGCTGCCAATGCTTTCCCGTGCTGCTTACCCCTCGGAGGGGGCAGCTACGTGGGAAAATCTGACCTGGTTGTTAAGTGGAGTAAAGTAGAGGGGGGAAAAAACGCTGGATCATGTGCTGCCGTATGAACAAAGAGCATGGGGACGTGGAGCCTGTCTTTGCTTCTCCACACGCTCCTTATTCATATCCTACGAAAGGAGGTGAAACATGAAATGTGGCATTTCAGTCATCCCGGCAGCGAGCAGAGGGTTCTGACACGCAGTCGGGCTGGTGATTAATTGCTTGGCATTGCAGGGAACTTTATCAGCCCCTGATGTGTGGCACTGCTCAGGGCGCACGAAGCAGCGCTGGTGTCTGGAGCAGGAGTCTGACCTGTCCCCGTCGCTGTACCCCACACACCCTGAACTTCTGTTCAGGTCAAGGCAGGAGGGTGCAGGCAAAGCTTTGGGGAGGGCAGCAAAAGCAGCGCACTTCCAGTAGGAATGTTAAAAAGGAGGATTTCAGCCAAATTTCATGCGATAGCAGGGAGCTTTGCTGGAGGAGCATCCCCACGTCTCCATCTCAGCTGCCTTTTGGGTTCATTGTAGAGCACTGCTTCAATCATCACGAGCCATAGAAGAGCCCAGGGGCCGGGGGTAGCTCCCAGCAGCCCCACTGCTGCTGCCTCATCTCAGCCAATGTGCAGCAGCTCCACGTGGCATCCATGGCACAGGAGGAAGGCTCCTGTGCTTGTTTCCCCAGCTCCTTCTTCTGTTAGTGTAGCTGCTGAATATATTCATCGAGGCGAATGAATCCCCATCTGGCTGCGTCTGTCCCACCACATTTGCAGCTTCAGCTTCTGTTATGCAGAGGGAAGGGAATAGAAGATAAGAAAGGGAAATAATGCACGAGCCCACAGAGGCTTTAACACTATCAGAGAGCTGTGATCTGCACAAGTGTACAGCTCCAGCGGGCGCCAGCAGCATCTTTATAAGGCAGCTGGGAAGATGTAAAGCCCTGGTTTTGGGGTGACATATTTAAAATGACTGCGTGATGCAGTCTAGATCCAAAAGTTACCCGAGAGTCTTAATCTTGTTGAAATTAAGGGGGGAGGTTGGGTTCTAGGTGTGCTCGAGGAATGTGATAACCAAAATCACAGCAATTTGTATTACTGTGCAGCCACAAACTTCTGACATTTGCAGTAAAATACTTAGTGGGAACAAGGGATTTGTCAAAGAGCCACTCTAATGCATTGCCAGGCTCGGAAAATATGCTGTTACAGGTGAGAGAGGTCTGTCTGGTCCCTTCGGAAGATGGGGCTCACTGCTTTTCCTGTATTACAAAGGAATTATTGCTGCTTATCAGTGGAAAGCCTGACTGGAGCGGTGCTTATAGCCACACCAAGGAGCATTATTGGAACACTACAACAGATGGCAGCCACTGACCCAGGACAACTGGCAGATCATCATTTTTGTACTCAGTTCCCAGGACAAAGTCACTCAATGAGTGCCACGTCCCATACGCTGCCACAATGCCCAGCCCGAGCACATCCCTGCTTGCATTTATCCTGTCCCCAGCTCAGCTCATGTCCCCTGTTCCCACTGCCGTGGCAGTTTGGGGCCCTCGGGGGTGCTCCGAGCTGCTCTGACCTGGTGTTCAGCAGAAGGCAGCCCTCTCTCTTGACTGTGCTGGGATACCCTGGAAGCTGCAGATGGCAAAAAGCAACACAGCAAACCTGACCTAGAAAGATGAGCGGTTTGGGAAGTTGTGCTAAATCATCCTGACGCTGGAGCTGCTGCTGGGGAGCAGCACGTTCCTCCTCAAGCATAGGAGAGGTGGGCAGTGGGTAGGCAACAGATCGGCACCAAACTGCTCCTTTCTCTGCAACTGAGGGAAAGGGAGAACGGCTGAAGGGGAAAATGACGTCTCCATGTCATTGTCGTCTGTGTCAACTGCTGTGCAGTGCTGTCTGCAAAGCACCTTACAGGCAAAATAGGGCAGAAGACACCTGGTCGCTATAGAGGTGGAGGGGAGGTGCTGCTTATTACAATGTCTCATTACCTCACTATTAAACGCAACGAGCTACACAAAGCAAAGGCCTTCCCTATGTGAAGACGGAGCCAAACTTAGAATTGTGGAATCATCAAGGTTGGAAAAGACCTCTAAGATCATCAAGTCTGCCTGACAACCCATCCCCGCCGTGCTCCTTTCTCTCTCTGACATGCAGAAAATCCCCATGGGAGCCATGCAGCCACAGGCGCTGCGGAGGGGAGCAGCACGGGAGCTCCTCCTGATCCACAGGTTCTGGGGTCACCTGCCCCAGCACAGGGGAGGAGGCAGGGCTTGAATTAGCTCTTGATGCTATTTTTTCCTCCCAGCACTCCTTAATTTAGCTCACACTGTCATGCACTGCCACTATGGGGAGAAGAAGGAAGTGGGGGTGCTGGCCCCTCTCAGCAGCAGCTGGGACTGGAGACATTGAAAAGCTCTCAAATGCAAGGAAGAGGTTTCTTCTTTTTTAATATGCAATACCATTGCAGGACTTTGTGCTGTATTGAACAACACATGGAAGTGAGCAAAAACCAAGTGTTAAAGATTTGGTATTTCATTAGAAAAACACCCCATCCTTTGGGCACTGGGTGAGCAGCTGCCTGAGCCAGCTCCATGTGCAGGACGTTGCATTGCCATCACTCATCTGTGCTGCTGCCAGGCCAGGGGCAGCTGCGGGAAGCACTGAGCTGAAGGCAGAATAGGGTCACTGGATCACCAGGATTTATTCAGCGTATGAATTGCAACCTGTGATTTACAGTGCACGGACATTAATGGGCAAGCACAGCTCCACACGGCACACAGCAAATTGCCCAGCTGATTGGCTCTGCAGCCCCAAATATCCCCCCATTTATTCTTCCTCTGAGACTCTGTAGAGCCAGAGGTTCGAGTCAGACTCCTGGCTGGGAGCACTCTGACACAGCGTGGTGGGGCAATACTGGGTGCCAGCTTCTGTGTGCAGAGGGTGAAAGGGGAAGGCTCCCTGTGTATGTATGGTTCCTTGAGAACAGGGGTTGGGTGCTGAGGGCATGGGCAGTGTTCTGAGCTCTGCCCTTTTCTATTCTCCTATTTCCCTCCTGAGAACTGTGTTCCATGCACTGCTCTCCCACCAAACCGCAGGGTCAGAGCTGCAGTGTGGGTGCGAGACCTGTCTGCCGTCCTCCCATCCCCACATCCCCACCCTGTGCTCCCCTCGGGTGAGTTGCAGTGGGGCAAAAGCCCAGGCTGAGCCCTTTCCCATTGCCTCAGACCTACCCCAGGACAACCAACACCCAAAGCACTGACCAGGATCATCCTCCTGCAATTCCCCTCCAGGACCTGAGCTGCTACACTCTGAAACTTTCTATCAGCCGGGGTTAAATGAGGTAAGCGCTGTAAAGTGCCAAGGAGAAGCGAGTCGTGCGTGCTGCTGCTAACAGGGAGGGAATGCTCAGTGTGAGGGTTTGGGGATATGGCTGCACACAGACGGGCCGTGCTGGGCCGGGGGGGGGGGGGGGGACCGCTGGGTCGATGGTTTTGTTTTGTTGGAAGTTGCTGGCATCATCCGAAGCCATTAGTGAGAGTGAGCTGGCACGGAGCCACGGCAGCGCAGAGGAGGTGGCTCTGTCGGGAAAGCGTCTGGTCAGGGGCCTGGGGATGGAGGTAAATCTCAGCTCCTGCTCCTTTGACCCTGGGATATCATTGTGTCTCATTGCCTTTGGTTCTCAAGCTGAAGGTGGATTCGGTTGCGTCCACCCTTGCAAACCAGGCCCACGTGGGAAGGGTGGGTAAAGGACAAATCCTAAGTGACCTTGTCATAACGGGTTAGTGTTAGTGGTGACCAGTACAGTGTGGCAGTCGTACATTTTAAATTCTAAATATTATTCAGGTGTTCTTTGTATCTGCCAACGAGCAAAAAAAATTGATAGGATTGTCATTGGCGTGGCTTAAACGAGGTTTAAATAACTCATTAACAGCCTTCTCTTTTTTAATGCAATCCAAACAACTCTCTTGAGAGCCCGTGAGCCCAGCGTGCTCGATGCGGTCGATGCTGGCGTTTCCATCCCGCGGTGACGGCCATCGCCGTGCTGGCACTGCTGCTGGCGGCCACGGGAAGCTTTCAGGTCTGGTATTGATCCTTCTGAAGTTTATGGCTGCTGGATGGAGCGGTTACTGGTGCTCGTTCACACAGCCATGAGCTGGACTGCTTTGTTTCTTACTAGCAGGCTAACCCTCCTCCACGTCGAAAAGATTTATTTTCTGTGCTTCATTTTTCCAATATGTAATTTCTTTCTCAGAAACGGAGCCGACACATTTCTCTGTGACACGAATGCAGCTCTGTAAAGCTGCCCTAGGTATTTCTTTTTCCCTGTAATACCTGCTCACGGGATCCGCACTGCAGCCGGGCTCCCGGGGCCAGTTCCATCCTGTGTCCCTGCAGCCACCCAGAGCACCAGCTGGGGACACGTGCCCTGTGAGCTCGGTGGCTGCTTTGCCACCACTTCTCTACTGCATTAGGGTTGCAAAGGACCAAGGGCTTTTTAGGATTCACCCAGAGGGAGCAGCATGGTGTAGGGCTGCCCAAAGGACAGAGACCACCTGCCCTCGGCTGTGGTTTGCGTTGAGTGAAGCCCTCTCCTTGGCCCATTTGCTCTTGCCCTGCACTGCTCCCTGAGCAGCAGGTCGTGCTGCTTGAAGGCCCTGTATTTTTAGCTATAGCCCAGTTTCCTCATCGCAGCTCGGTGGGTGCTGCCTTTCAGCTCAGCTCCATCACAGCTCACGCTCTTCTTTACCGTTCCCTGATGTTCTTTGTACCTCTCTCACACACTCAGTGGCTTTCCTATCTCCCTTCTTCCAGGCTTCATTCCTCCTCCTTTTGTTCTCCTCAGCCTCTCCCACTGCTCCAAGGCTGTGCCTTAACCTCTCTTTCCTCTGCTTTGCCAGCAGCAGGGAGCAGCGTGGCTTTTCCACAACAGACACAGGCTCGTGCTGGACCCAGCACCCCTCTGCAAACCAAACCTTCCCTCTTGTCTGCTCTGATAACCCTGGCTGTGCTTCCCCGTGCTGCAAATGTCAGCAGATAGGAAACAGTGCCCGAGCCTCCAGGAGATCAATAGCTGCCTCCTTTGTATGGCTCAGCCCTGAGAGCAAGGAGCATGGCATTACGCTGAGCTCGTGAGCAGGGATGCACTGACACGGCTCCCCCTGCTCAGGTGACACTGACTTTCCCCAGTCCACCCACGTAGCCCAGGGCTGGACAATATTTTCTTCTTGTGACAGTGGAGCAGGACCTCAGGTCACTGCTGGACCTGAGCAAGCTGAGTTAGGAGCAATGTCAATGCCCACTTTGATTTCTTCGGGCCTCAGTCCTGGTGAGGGCATGGATAATTCTATCAGAGGCTGAAGCTCCAAGACAAAAAGGTATTCTTTATGAGGACTGTGGATTGTAATGCAGACTGCCTTCAGCATTCCCTGGGCTACTACCAGCATTTACTGTGTGGTTGAAGGAGCGGGAGCACTTCTAAGGTCCTACTTCTTGCAAACCTCCAAGGCTATATTCATCTAAAATACAGACACAGCTGGAAACCGAACAGCATCACCTTTTCAGCAGTATGAAGCACAACACAATTTATAAAGGTTACTGGGGACTAAATCCCTGCTGAAAATCAATCCTCTTTGTGTCCTTGAGACGCCTTTCTCTTGGGAGCCCGGCTGATTCCACCAGCGCTGGACATAGGGAAGCGCTGTTCTGAATGGCACCATTCCTCAGCCCCACTTCATCAGGTCTGATTTCATTTGCCAGCATGGCAGCAGCAAGTGGCACCCTCTAACGAACCTGCAATTACATGGAAATTGAAGTATGGGAGTGAAAAGAAATGAGGCAATTGAGAGGTGTGATTCCGCTGCCCACTAGCGTCACCCCAATGACTACTATACATGGTGCCAGTTCTGTGTATTTTCTAATCCCCGATGTTGATAGATAACAAAGGAATCATGGTTATAGCTGTTTCTCTCTGAATAGCTTTATCTGGACTTTCACAGACTCCCTACTTCGATTTTTGGCTTCTTAATAACAACAAAAAAATGTAATTTGTTAATGATACATCAGCCAAGAATAGATTACATCTCCTATTTACCATTTTGGCACCAAAATATCAAGAGGGATGCGGCGTTCTGTAGTGAACACTGTTCATTTTGATGTGGCAACTAGAAGATAGGGTTCTGAGTTAGGTAGAAGGGGGATGAGCCAGGGGAGGTGTGCTTTGCGTGGTCCCATTGCTGGACCTGTGCAGGGATAGGGCATGGCACATTGCCACCCCATAAAGCTCTGGAGTGCTGTCCCAACTTCTTCAGCTGTGTGTGGGTCTGTTCCATTGACAACGAGGTTGTCCTTGTGGCTGCTGGGCTACGGGGGGTGCAGATAGATAACAACCTTAAAAATAGATCTCTAGCAAAGGTGGGAAGCTTGCAGGAGCATGAGCTGGAGCGTTTGCTTGTGCTGTCTGTAAGTGACAGCTCTCCCCTTCCCGTAGGTCGGTACCTTCTGGGAAACGGCTCGGTGTGAACGTAGGAAGAGCCAAATCTTGATTTCGTATGGGAGAGGGCTGTCAGAGCTGCTGCAGCGCTCAAGGGTGCAAGTACATCTGCTTCCTACCAACGTGTACTTGTCTGCCTTCTCCCCGGTGGTATGCGATAAGAAAAGCCTCTCTCCTTCCCTCTCAAGACTCTGCGGGTCTCCCAGCAGCACTCCTTGCTTTTCTCTCTCCAGCCCCACACTGACGTGAAGCTGTGGGCAGGTCTGGCTGTAGGACAGATGTGGGGATGCACATTTTCAGGGCTGTACGCTCCAAGAGCTGAGCTGCCCAAGGGAGCTCGGTTTGCTGTGTGAGGGTTGTATGGCTGAACGGCATCTTGGGAGGCTTTCAAGTGTGAAAGTGCAAGCTGGGAGGATTTTTTTGGCATCTCTGAGAGCTACCAAGGCACTATGAGTACTGATAACTTCCACAAATCAGCAAAAATGAAAGAAAAATCGGAATTTTCCATGCACGGGCAATGTAGGGAACGAGGGAAGGTTTTCTGCTTCCTTCGTCCATGTTGGCCAAAGCCAGGCCGCAGCCCTTCAGCCATTTTCCCATCTTCCTGCTTTCTCACACACTGGTGCCTGTGGCTTTTTACCCTAGAAGAGGAAAGCCGATAGTGTGGTAAAGACGTGATGGTGACCAGGAATGCTTTTGTCACTTCTGTTCCCTACAGAATCAACACGGTGGGCGCCGGTGGCCGCAGCCCCTCTTCCCACAGGTCCCCCCATGCTTTTGGGGATGAGCGCCTGCAGCAGGAGGGCGCTGACCCTGCTCAGCAGCGTGTTCGCCGTCTGCGGCCTCGGCCTGCTGGGCATCTCCGTCAGCACCGACTACTGGCTCTACCTGGAGGAGGGCATCGTCCAGCCCCAGAACCAGTCGGCCGAAATCAAGCTGTCACTGCACGCGGGGCTCTGGAGGGTCTGCTTCCTGGCAGGTACGGCCTCTTCCCCAACGTGTCCCCCACCTGTCGTGCTATTTTGCTCCCAAAGTCAGGCACAGCCCCCGGTAAGAAGCGCAGTCACCTCGTGCCTGCAGCCAGGTGGATAAACCTGCCCCGGCACATAGTTCTGCGGGGTGCGTTGCTGTGGTGCAGGACCCCATGGCTGCTCGGCCAAAGCCCCATGGCCCCTCGGCCCATCACAGTGCCTGGGCAGCCACCCAAACCCTCTGTTTTGTCCCTGCGAAATTGGGATTCAGCTCAGCTGAAACGTTCCCTCCTCTCATGCTGCTTTTGGCAAAGTCATTTGAGTCAGACAAAGCCAGAGTGAATGAGAGTTGGACACACACATCCAGGACTGTGAGGAGGGAGGGGCTCCAGTGGATCTTCTCGGGTGATCCCAAACCCTCTGCCCACAGGATTGTGTTTTGGGGTACAAGAGAATCCCAGCTGCTCTCAGGCAGCTCCCCTGGAAGGTCCAAGGAAATCCCAGAACCCACAGTGATGTTTGGAGCTCTCAGAGCAAATTCACTCCAAGCTTATGAGTGGAAGCACTGTGACAGTGGGGATTTTAGCACGGTCCTGTTCGGCATGCCCACACACACATATATGGGATTGGCTCAGCTGGTGCTTTTCTGAGCAAGTGCTGGCACCTCGGGGCCATGTCCCGCAGTCACTCCTTCAGCAGTGACACCTGAAAGCCGGGCAGCTCACAGGGAGATGGTAGCGACCAATGTATTTCTTCAGCACCAAACACAAGCACTGAGATGGGAGCAGCACTGAACACCATGGCTGTTTTCCTACATGCAATGAAATTAATTTGAAAGCCACTTCATCCCCCACCAAAACCAAGTGGATTTGCACACTACAGGCCTGGCTCTGTCTCTCTTTGCTGCAGGTGAGGAACGTGGCCGGTGCTTCACTATAGAATACGTCATGCCCATGAACATCCAGCTGACGTCTGAATCCACAGTCAATGTCCTGAGTAAGTGACTCGGTGGGAACTTTGCATCCCTGCAAGGCTCCAAAGGGCCCTTAGAGACCTCCCCAATAAACCCCTTTGTGTCCTTGTTGTACAAGCTCCTGGTTCCCTGAGCTCCCAAGCAGGGATGCGTCCACATTTTCTATGTGAAAAAATGCAAGTTCCAATGTTTGGGGTTTCTTTTCTGTGTAACATTTCACATGAAATCTCCCAGAAATGCAAACTCTAATGGGTTCCACTCAGCTCATTAGCAAAGGTACATAGAAGAGAGGAACCTGTGCCAGGGGCTCATGCAGCGTGGGGCAGGACGCAGGGCACTGATCTGTCCCTGCTTTCCTCTGCTCCTGTCCCACCAGAGATGATCCGCTCTGCCACCCCCTTCCCTCTGGTCAGCCTCTTCTTCATGTTCATCGGCTTCATCCTGAGCAACATCGGCCACGTGCGGCCGCACAGGACCATCCTCGCCTTCGTGTCGGGGATATTCTTCATCCTGTCGGGTGAGTTCTGCTGGGCAAGGTTTTCCCTTGGTAGCCCTCCTTTCCCAGTTATTTCAAGCCCAATTCCACAGTTCTAGAGTTTCACCTGCCACTCTGCTCTTAACGGCAAGTGCTGCTTCACCAGCTTCGTCCCCAAAATATTTCTCACTGCCTTCCTCCTTGGTTCTCCCAGGTCTGTCCCTGGTGGTGGGGCTGGTCCTCTACATATCCAGCATTAACGATGAGATGCTCAATAGGACCAAGGACTCAGAGACATTCTTCAATTACAAATACGGCTGGTCGTTCGCATTCTCCGCCATCTCATTCCTTCTCACGGAGGTACTGGCAGCTCTGGGACATCCCTGTAATGGGTGCTGTCTGCTCTTGGCCACTGAGCATTGTTATGGGTGCTGAGGCTAGGAAAAAAAGAGGACTGTAAGAGCAATTAATCACTATTTGATATGGAGCATGCATGTGGAGGAGCGGGAGATGGGTTTGGTCCACCATGTTCACTGCAGGGCGGGGAAGTGACTTTCCTTCACGCGCTTGCAACCCATCGGCAGGGCAAAGAAAGCCACTTATCTTTCTTCTCTCCCCTCCAGAGCGCTGGGGTGATGTCCGTGTACCTGTTCATGAAGCGATACACCGCTGAGGACATTTACCGACCTCACCCCGGCTTCTACCGTCCCCGTCTGAGCAACTGCTCCGACTACTCGGGGCAATTCCTGCACCCAGACGCGTGGGCGCGGGGCCGCAGCCCGTCGGACATCTCCAGCGAGGCGTCTCTGCAGATGAACAGCAGCTACCCGGCTCTGCTCAAGTGCCCCGACTACGACCAGATGTCCTCGTCCCCATGCTGAGCGTCGTCACCAGCCACCCCGTGGTCCCAGCGGCCGGTGGTCGCCGTCCTCACTCCACTCGTCGTTTTTAGGCCTCTGTTTCAGGGCAACTGTCTGTTTATAGGAGCATAAATATAACCGTAGAGATTGGTTATATAATCGATAATGTAACTTAGGGGATGGGAATGTTTTTCTTTCTTCGTTGTTTTTTGTTTGTTTGTTTGTTTTAATTTATTTATTTTTTCTCTATATAACTGAAATCTGCCCAGAGCCCTCTTCTTTCAGGTCTCCATGCTGAGCGAACAGCAGTTCTGCCTGAGGAAGAAAGCCAAGGCTCAACTCAATAGCAGAAAAAGAAAATAGAGTAGAACTAGGGAAAAACAACTGTTCATTTTTTTTTGGTTTAGGTAGGCTGCAAAAGTTTGTGCATTTGGCTGTCATTAACTGTAGTCTCACTGGCCTGAGCACCAGAAGGTGTAAAGGATTTGTGTGAATTTCCAAGAAATAGTCCTCATTAGAAAAATAAGAAAGTTGTCTTTATTGGATATTTGCTGGTCAATACCTCTCGTTGCTGGTATCACTTTTAACCAGGCTGCAATGGGAAATAGCCATCTTTCTTGACTATACCTCAGCAGGCTCAGGCGCCAGCAGGTTGGCACTTCTCCATGGCCAATGTCACTTCCCCATCCTGGAGGCTCTGCAGCCGTGGGTGCTCAGGCATCGCCTTCCCTTCGCCATCCCAGTGATGGGGTCTGAAGAGTGGCTGGGAGGATTTCAGTGCAGCATCCAGTGGAAAACTACCTAAAACCTTCCTGTGGGAAAAGTTAGGCACAAAATTGAGGGAAATCACGTCCATCTGAACAAAGCCCTACCTGCAATGGAAGTTATTTCAGTGAAAGGCAAGACCCCAACTGGTGCAAAGTGGCATAGCTGAAAATAATGGCACCAGTCCACCGTAGGAAAGTAGCTGATCTATGTTTTAATTTGGCAGGAAAAAAATGGAATTTTTGCTGCTTTTTATGTGTGTGTATGAGCCTTGTTTTGAGGTTGTACATTTTATGCTGTCATATGATGCACTTTGGTCCTAGGAGAGTGAATGCTGCCAGGCTGAGAGCATCCGTCAGACCAAGCATGCCATACCAGCAGCAGGCTCATTGCCTCTCCGAAGGAGCTTCCTCAAACTTGAGTTCTGATCTTATTTTGAACCTTTCTGAACATTTCTGTTGTGCAAAACAAAACCCTCCAAGGACTCTTGGTATATTTGAGCTTGTTTTGTCTTACTGTAATTAAAACAAATAGAATATACGTATATTTCACCTCATTTGTAGCATACTACATGTAGTGGAAATGCTAAGTCGCAGCCTGAACCAGTGATTGAGCACCTGGTGGGAAGGCAGGGCCAACCTAGGGGAGCTCAGGTGCATGCAATGTATCTGAGTGATGGGAAGGGGTGGATCCTGGCTCCACCCCTGCCCAGACCTCATTTAAGGGTTGGCAGTGGAGGTGAGGGGATTTTGCTGGAAATCCCTGTGTACCTGAGGCCTTCTGAAGGTAAGAACCTTCTTCCCTTTTTTTTCCTGTGCTCACAGCTGTTGTATTTAAGCAAACTCTCACTTGCTGCAGCCAGTGACCTTGCTGCTCTGCTGTTGTTGCTGCACTTTTCATTGCATTACACTGCATAATGGAAGTTGCAATGCTTTATCGTTACTTATAAGCTACTCCAAAATTGGGTGCAAGTCTTGAGCAGCCCCTGCTGTCTGCACTGATGCTCCCGCTCATCCTGGAGACCTTGCTGTAAGCATACCTCAGAATGATGTCCTCGTTGCCCATCCATCCATCCAGGAAAACTTGGCTGAAGTTGGCTAGTGGATCCCAAAGTATGACCTTGAATGCCTTGTGATGTGAACAGGTGGCTTTGCAGTCCCAGTAGGCAGGATGGTCTCAGTCTGGTTTTCTGGGTTTGATGTTGCTGTTTGATGGTGGCTCAAAAGCTGTTTGTTGCCTTTGCATTTTTCTCTTGATGGATCCCTTATGTTCTCAGCTCTTCTTGCAAAGGAGATCTTCAGGACTGCATAGATGCCAAATTCCATTGCTGCTCCAATGCACATGGGCTGTCCTGCCTGGCTGCCTCCCCACACAGGGATCAGCTCAGTGTGGTTAGTCCTGCCCAGCATCCTGGGACATCCCCATCCTGCAATGAAACTTTCCTTTGTAGCAATTAAATATCGAATTATTCACTTTTAAGTGTCTGCCTACACTAACAGAAGGCGTGGAAGAACCTGGGGCATTCCTCAAGGCTCCAGAGGGTTTAGCAGAGTCTAGGAGTGAATTAAAAGAGTAATTATTTTAATTCACTGGAGAGATTGTCATCATGTGGCACCAGTTATGAGCCTGGGAGTGTGGTAATTGAGGCACAAACTCCATTGCTAGTGCAGAATGAAGACCCTTGATTGCAGCTTCCTCAGTGAATCATGGAATGCCAGGATTACGTGTTTGGGTTTTTAGCTAAATCACAGCCCTCTCTGTAGCCCCAGTGAGGACACCCCTGAGGCGTTTTATGGCTGTATCTCCTGTTGGACCTGTCCCTTGCTACTAAGGGAAATGGGTCCTGCAGGGAACAGGCTCAGTTAGGAGCAGCCTGAGAAACCTCATGAGGCAGGGATGCAACAGGTTCATTAGAGATCAGTAGTGAGCAACAATTAAACAGCCAGGAATAATGAGGTTCTGCTGGGACATGCTCTGCTTCATCTACTGCTGGCATGGGGAGAACAAACCCTACCACTTCAGGTGTAGCCCTTCCACCAGCTTCAGCCAGTGCTCCAGGGGCTGTGCAGGTGGGTTTCAGCCCAGCTGAGCAGGATAAAGAGCAGATGAAGGCACAGTGTGTGCAGGTTGGTGGTTCCTAGTGCGGAGTGCTCTGCTTGTGAGCCCTTGTTCTGCCTTATAAATGCTCTTTGTCATGGTTGTGTGTTCATTTTCCCAAATGGGGTTTTGGGTTATTTAAGGTCCTTGAAGAAATGGAATACTCTTGTTTCTCCCCACTGCTCTCTTGTTAGCAGCTCAGTGCGAGTGTGCATGGGGCAGGAGTGCTGTGAATGGGCAGAGCAGCCACCAGGGCTACTTTCCTCCACTAATGAGAAGTAGCTGAGAATATTTTTTCCTCTTTCTTTCCTTTCTTCATTTCTTTCGCTTTTAATATAAAATAAAAGTGACATTTTCCTCCCTGCTCTTAGGGCCTCCTGCTACACTCCTTTGTATCCCCCCCCCCGATGCTGCACAGGCTGAGGTGGTTCTGCCATCTCCCCTTCCCTGAGGACCACATCAGCTTTGTAACTTTTCTTTCTGCAGTCAGTGCTCTCCTGCACACTGTGGAGCTGTGACCCAGCAGGTGCTCCCCTTGCCCTGCCATGCTCTTGGTGCTCTGCCGTCCTCTCCTCTGTGCACCACGGGGTTTCTATCTGTTGCTATTGTGCAGATACCAAATTGCATCCCGTTCCCATGGATACAGCAGCCTATAGGAAGGGAAGAGCTGCTGCTTCGCTTTATCTCTGTATAAGGTTTTCTATAGTTGAGATTTTGGACCACAGGGACCTCAGGGACAGCAGTTACAACAGCCAGGCAATGGCTGCAGCTCCCACCCTGTGTGCATCTGTAACTGCAAAGCAGGATGCAGCAGCTTTGAAGGAAAGGAGAGGTGACTTTGGATGGCATAGTGCTGCCCATCACCTGTTCTTTTCTGGGGCTGCAGGTGGGTAACAGCCCAATGGGTCACACTGATTTGGAGATCTTATGATTATTCTCATCTGCAGAATATTTGCAGCAGTATTTCACGCAGATCAGCCCCACTCAGCTGCCTTGCCAGACTCAGTCCTGGTGTCTGAGGAATACACTGGCTCTGTGGGGATGGTTTCCTGCCCTGCACGCTCTGTGCCACAGGCTCTGTTCAGCATTTTTACTCAAAGCTTTGCAGAGATCCCTAATCCTCACCCTTCTCTCCATTCCCAGTGAGAGGAGAACTATTCACGCTCAAATTGTGATTAATATGCCTCCAAAACATGCAGTGCCAGCATCCAAGGTTATTCCCCAGCAAGCCATCGCTTTTGACATCAGCTCCTGATAAATCTTCTGGCTGCGATGAGCTGCAGCTGCTTTTAATCTTTAATGCTAGAGCAGAATGAATCCATTTCTCTGTGAGAACCACGTGTGAGGATGCAGAGGAGGAGCTGGGTGACTCGGATCCCTTCAGCCTTGTAGCTGCTGTGGCTTGTGGCAGCAGAGCAGCTTTGTTCCAGCTAGGCCTGCTCGCTTTCTGTTCTAATTGCTCCTTTTGGAATGAAGCCTGTATTGCCCTAACTCTATCAGGCACCTGTAAGTCTGCATGCAGACAGATCCCAGGGACCCAGTGCTCTGTTGCTAACCAGCAAAGTGTGTGGGCATGTGTTGGCATCCCCTGGCTTCCTACACACACATCCCAGCCAAAATCAGGCACAGGCACAGTGCTTGCTGGTTGATGGGCTGCATGTGGGCTGCTGTGAGAGGGACTGGGAGACATACAGAGGTGTGAGGAGATAGAAACACCCATACATTTCTTATTTGGTTGCAGTGATAACATCTTTAATGGGGTGTGCACTCATGGAAATACAGCCCCGAGGTCCTCACATCTGCCTGGCTCCGTAACATATGCCAGCTCCCCAATGCAGCTTCATGGGAGAAATCTGCGGAGAAAGCTGAAAGATGCTATTTAATTAACAAGAGTTAATTAGAATAAATGCCAGGATGTCACTCAGCTGAGCTGGAAGTGAGCTGGGAGGTTTTACCTCTGTGGGGAAATGGACATGTCCAGAGCCAGGGGACGCTGTCGGTGTCACACAGGGATGCTGGCAGGAGCAGCTGTGCCTGATGTCTCTGTGTGCTGTTATGTCAGCACCGGGTGTCAGTGTGCTCCTGCCATGTGGCTGCAGGGTGTGAGCAGGCCTTGACTGCTCCCTGTGATGTGGGGAATGTGTTCAGCCCATCTAGGACATGTCACAGCTGTCCCAGTACAGGAGACGTGGGTTTGTGGGTTGGTGGCTGAGGCCAAATTGGAGACTGGTGACATTCCCCTCCCCAGGGGACACCCAGAGACCTTAACATAATAGGGCTTCAAACCTGTCTTGCTTCGGTCCCAGACAAGTCCAAACACCCGAGTGAGATCTTCTGTTTGCCCTTGAAAAGCAAACGGTGTGCTCTGTTGTCACAGAATGACGGGAGGGAGCATCCCCCATTCCTGCGGTGCTCAATGAATTTCAGAGCGAGCTGTGTTTGCCCAGGACATCGGCTTATCTATTATTTACTGTTATTATCCATAACCTGGGTAAACAGAGGAGGTCTCCCTAGCGGTGTGGAACGTGTACATAGAGCTCCTGTCCCCATCAAATTATTTATTTCCATATTAGCTATATGCTGTCAAAACTGCTCTACTGATCTGACAGTTAAAGGCTCCATCACGGCAAGGCAGCAGCCCGCAGTCACCTCAATTGGAAAAGGATAATTTGTGGAAAAAAGCATTCTGGTGCTTGTGGGTTTCCTATTGATCTACCTGAGAACGGCTGAAATAAACACAGTGAAAATTTAAACCTGCTGTTGTTTTATCCTCCCATGAAAAGTAGGTCATGGCCCCAGCTGAAGATGTATTTTATTCATGTAAATACATTTTCGCAATTAAAAATGCAGCAGGATCTCAGTGCCTCCAGTGGGGATGATGCTGGGGTTGCCTCGGGGTGAAGTCTCACTGCCAGCTGGGTGTGTCTCTCAGCCCCTGTGCCATGGATGTGCCCACAAAGCATCTCTTGGGTTTTCGGGGTGACTCCTCCTGGAGCCCAAGGGCTGAGAAAATGAAATGCCATGTAAAGCTCTGTAGTAACAGATCTCCCAGCCTGATCCATTGGTCTGAAGGCACATGGATGGTGTGGACCTCTGTGTTTCCTTGGTCAGGCTGTGAGACCTTCAGATGGGGCAGAGGGTGAGGCCATCAGGTCAAACCTGCATGTTTCCTTGGGCTGATCCTATGTCTGCTGTGAACTCCTGATGCTCTGTAGTTTGCAATATTGAGAGGGTTACTCCAGTGAGAAACCCATAGGAAATCCCAATCACTGTTTCTCACTGTCTTGGTCAGGGTGTTAACATTTTTTGTGATTTATAATGCAAAGTGCAAATAAGAAAACAAGTTACAATAACATGAATGCAGTAGAATCATACAGTATAATAATACAATACATTAAGGCAATGATCCTTCAGCCCAGCAGACCAAGGCACAGGCCATGAGGGGAGGGATGGGCCAGAACCCACCCAGGGGTTGGCAGTGGGTGGAGGAAGAGCAGTGTTCTGCAGCATCCAGCTACAGGCATCAAGCATTCATGGTGCAAATTGAAGCAGAGCTCCCTGTGGCACCTGAACTATGAGGGAGCTTCACGGGCAAGACCGGGGGAACCCCCAGTGACCAAAATATTTTGGAGCCCTGGGATGATTCCCTGGTAGCCTGGGCTGCACAGACAAAGCAGGGGCTCGGCACAACCCCCTCACTCCCTGCCTGGGTCAGGTTGCTTCTTGGCACTGAGCACCCACGTTTGCTTTTCCTTTGCTTTGGGTGCCTGGATGCCAAGCACCAGCTGAGGGGTGCTGCCACGGCTGGGATGTGAGGGGAAAGGCACACAGTGCACAATGAATGCCACTGGGGCAGCTCTGGGGCTCCCACTCACCTGGGCATGGATCAGTAGTTAAGTTCCAGCTACAGGAGAATCCTGTCCATCCTTCCTTCATGGAAGACGTGGGAGGTTGTAAAGTTCATCACTGATTCCACAGACAGAAAAATGGAAAGCCGGAGGAATGACAACATGTTTAACAAACATGCATGCCTTCTTTTCCTTTCTTTCTTTCTTTCTTCTCCTCTCCTTTTTCCTCGTTTTTCCTTCTCTTTCCCCTTTCTTTCTCTTTTCCCTTTCCTTCCTTCTTCCTCCTCCTCTTCCTTCCTCTCCATTAAAAAAATCCTTTAAATATTGCAGAACAAGTCTGCGGAGACTGTTCCACCCCGACCTGCTCATCGCTGAGAAGCGGAACATCCCGCTCCGGAGAGGCTACTTCAACCTCATCCCCCAGACCGAGAGATCCCGGGCAGAGCGGGGCTCGGTCCGCGCAGCTGCCGGTCGCGGAGCTCCATCTCCTGCGCGCACCGCGCAACTGCAGCGCTCGGAGCTCTCCCCGTCCCGGAGCCTCTTCTGTCCCGGTGCTCTCCCCGTCCCGGAGCACTGCACCGACTTCGAGAACAAGAAGGAAACGGAGCGAGGAGGCACCCAGGAGCGCCGGCTGCAGGGTAGGTACAAAATAAAGTAAAAGTACTTTAAAAATAAGCAAAGACTGGGGTAAATTCATAGGTAGATGACAGATATATGTATGTATTATACTGTTTAAGAACAGTGAGGTGCTGATATAACCCAGTGAGCACAAGGGGCACTGATGCTGCAGTGATACACAAGTGTATGTGCTGAGCAGTGAACTTGGGTGAGAGTGAAGTCAGTCGGTGGCAAAAGTGCTGCTCTGGGACCAAGCAGTGACAGAAGAGGAGCGAAGCAATACCATCACTGTCCTGATATTGTGTTTGCTTTGGTCCTCAAATGCCTCAAAGGTTTGAAGGGTGTGGAGAGAGTGATGTGTAACATTACACACAGACACACGCGTGAAACGCATCTCAGGAAGCAAGGATACACAAAAAAATAACAGCAAGGTGAAAGTTTCTTGAATTCTTAGCAGACAGAGAAAATGCTGTGACTGGGAACAGAATATGAAAGGTCCTCAGAGCAGAATGAAGTGCCTCTGGAGTGCTACTTAAGTAGTGCTGTGACAGAGGGAATGCAGCGCCTTCGAGCAAACGAAGCCAAACGAGAGCGTGGGCTTGGAAAAGGGAAACAGTGATTGCAGAGCCAAGAGTTGGGTAAGGAGCATGGAGGAGTGGGCAGAGCATGGAGCAGAAGTGGGAGAGCAGGAGTGGGAACTTTCTGCTAGCCAAGGGGGATATCCTGCCCTTCTCTGGGTTCGTAGCTCCAGGACGTAAGCTTTTCCATATAATGGAGCAGTTTTTATTCTGGTGAAAGGAATGTGTCAATAAACCCCTCTTTGGTGTGATTCCTGGTGGCTGAGCTTTGATTTGCACGGCCTCTGCAGCTACCTCGGGGATACAGCTGCACACAGCGCATGGATTTTTGTTGATAAGAACTGAAAGCTTTGGTGTGGACAGAATTGACCCTTCAGTAAATAGTGCCCTACTAAAAGCTACCAGTGCTGACCAAGCTGCAGCACCAGGCAAGTGGGGTGGGGCTGACCCCACTTACTCATGGCTGTGCTGAGACCGAGAACCCCAATGAGTTTTTCTGTTATTATTTTGAAAAGAAAACAAGTGAGAACGTGGTTGTTATTAAAAGAGCCTATCCCAGGGAACTGAAGACCTCTTCAATATCTGTTTGTATGATTAAAGGGAATGAATCACTAACTGCACCTTGAGATGCAATCACGGGTACCGGGATAAATCGATCCCTCAGAAAGAGAGGCAGCAGCAGAGGGGCTGCTTTGCAGCTGCTCCTCGGAGCACTGTGAGGTGTGCAGGCTGCAGGAGGGCACCCGTTCCCTCAGCACCAAGCACCCACAGCTCACAGCACCGCTCTGGCTTCGGGGAGCGCAGCGTTCTCTTTGTAGCCATGCTAGAAGTAAAACCCAGGCATCAGCTCTCGGCAGCGAGATGTATTAGCATGACAGATGGCCTGCAGAAAAGGAGAAGCTAGCTCGGGTTTTGAGATTTGTGCTGACTGCGCCGCAGAGAGGAACTATTCCAATTAGCATCTGCACTGAGCAATCGAGCGCCATTTGGAGCACCAACCCAATTTGCTGCCATTGTCAAGCAGTCATTGTTCATGGTTATTTTTCTCAATTGCCCGTTCAGTCTCAAGCTTGGGGATGCAGGAGAGGCCTCTCGGGGTTGTGTCCATCCCTGGGCTGTGCAGAGCCAGGCTGAGTGCTGCCTGATGAAGCAAGTCCATCATGAAGCAAGCGCTGTGATTCATCAGTATGGCCAAAGGCCGGGTGCAGCAGACAGCTTGCATTGGTGTATTGCAAAACCAGTCCACACTGTGTCCAGAAGGAAATTCTTCTCCACATCAGACACACCTGGGAGGTGCCTGGGCACCCCTGTGATTCTGTGCCCCATTGGTTGGTTATCACAGCAGCACAGGTGCCCGGCTCTGCGATTCACTCTCCTCTCTGCAGTGCTCCTGTGGGCACCGAGGGATCGGGAATGCTCTTCCATGAATGCTATATCCCCCCAGTTACAGAAGGTGGCAGAAGAGTTTGCTCTGAGTGCCTGGCACGAGTGGCTCTGCTCTCACCCAGAAGTTTCAGTCATAGAACCATTACGGTTGGAAGAGACCTCTAAGGTCACCAAGTCCAACCCCACCCCAGCCCCACCGTGCCCACTGACAACGATGGAGGCTTTTGACCAAAGCTCTTCAGCATTTAACATAACTGTGTTTGTCCCCGTTGTCGATGTAAGTAACAAGGTTTCCCTCCCTTCCCTCCCTGTTATTATTCTTCCAGGCTTAGCAGTGGAAGCTACAATTCCAGCCCTGTATCTTCACACCAGTGGTGGGTTGTGCTGCTTGTAGAACAAGCAGGGCAGCAGGAGGGGAGCAGCTTCTGCTTGGGCCCCCTGCTAATACCCAGCTTACAGGGAACACCTTCATCTGGGGGTTGTTTTCTACAGAGGTGTGTAGGTACTGGCAAATGAGCTCTATTGCATTAATGTTCTTTTTAAGATTCAAAAGCATTACACAACAAAAAGAAGCACCGATTCACACCACTTATTTAATAGACTTTCTAATGTATACCTAATCCTGGATGGCAGAGTTTTCTCCTCAAGCTGTCTAGGCTTGACTTTGGGAGCAGCTTCAAAGCCATTTTTCTTTTCATATGCTTGTCTGGTGTGTCTAACTGAGCATGATTACTTTTCCTAAATGAATAGATAATTTTGTCTTATTTATAAGTAGAACGCCAGGATTTTTTTTGTTGACACTATGGGGCTGAATCTCAGGATGGCTTCATACACTGTGTGTTCATTATTTAATGAAACTTGTCTTTTTCTTTCTACCTGAATTTGTTTCAGAGTAATATATTTTTTGCCATAGTGCATTCAAACATATTTGAAATATTAATGAGACAGGTAAGGTCCCATTTCAGTTGAAGCTTGCCATGATATCCACGTAATCTTTCACAGGTCTGTCTTTTAGTGAAGATGACAATGGAAACATTGAATTTTTCCCCAGACAAATATTCTAGCTGTGTTTCAGCATGTGACAGCCATTAACTGAGCTCATTGCAGCTGCTGGGAGAAGGGCACTCGCTGATGTGCAAGTTACTGATGCTAAAGTGATTTTCCAGGCTATATGCTCGGGTTTGGTCAAATTTCCAAGGCCCTTGTTGAACAGGATTGCTGCTAGAATTTATAGACTGTCTTATGTAAGATGCACAGTGCTTCAATGGCCATAACTCTCCAGTCCAAAGCTTGAGGTTTGGCTGCTGCGCCTTGGGCAGATCTCTGACCTGCTCCTGGGGTCAGTGGGGAGCTGGGGTTGTCCTGGGTGTGTCGGGTGGGATGCCCCAGCCCACATGTTGCCTGGTTCAGCTGCTGGTGGCTGAATGCATTCAGTATAATGGGATGAAGTTACTTTTGGAGATCCTGCCTGAGGGGTCAAGATGGAAAAACTGGAGCACAGAACAGACCATGGAGCTTGGCATCACCAGCAGGGATAGCTGCTTGCTACAGGGGTCAGCTCAGAAAATGAGGGCCTACACCTGAAAGGAGGCTGAGCAGAGCTACACCTCCTGGTTTCATTAGCAAAGGTCTTGCCCCAGCTGTGCTGCAGCCTTCCAGAGTCCTCTCAAAGCTGCCTTCCAGGAAACCCAGCCTCCCTGTGACCTGAGAAGAAAGCAGGCTTTGCCGACGTGAGGAGCTCAGCAGCTCCGGTGTGGATCTGAGAGCTTCGCATCACCTACAAACCCACTTTCTCAGATCTCTGACTTCTGTCAGGACTGTCGGGCTGTCTGGTGCTTGGCTGTGTTCAGACCTTGTGGCGAGAGTGTTGTGTCTGGGTGTGCTGCTGGGAGCAAGGAGAAAAGCTGCTTGCTTCCCCATTGGGGAAACTATCCCTGATACCCAACAGCCACCCCACAGAGGCAGGAATGCATCCAAATCCTGGAGGCATAGATCACCCTGCAGCAGTCATGTCTATGGAGCTGGGAGCTGTGCTGGGGAGAGCCAGGCATCTCCCTGAGCTCCCAGCTCTGCTGCTGGTGTGCAGCCAGAACCTGAGCCTCTCGGCTGAATGTTATGGGAGATGCCCCATAGGTCTGCAAGGTGAAACCTCCTGTTCCTACAGCCATCCTCATGTCATCCCTAAAGCACCCCTCAGACACCAGTCAGATGCCATACTTCTTAGTTCTACTCGATTTTCTTTCCCTGTTCGTCGCTGCTGGCTGAGTTTTATGGCAATCACCGCCGTCCTGTCCGTGCTGCAGATGCACGGCGCGGGCACCGCTGCAGAATTACCACGGGGCCGAGCTGGTGCATTGCAGGGTGCTTGTGAGCTGGTCACTTGGCTCCAAAGCTGTCATTTCTTAAACTGCCACTTAGGAGGGTCCAAATAGACCCAAAGCACTCCACCTCCCTCCTAAAATACCTCATACACGGACCTATTTAGGGGATGTTTCTGTATTTTCTTACACAAAAGCAAGTTTCATGTTTCTGCTAGTGACTGTGGGTCTTATTTTGCTCTCATTTGCACTGCTGTCAGCTGGAAGTAACCCCTCTGAAGCCAGCATATAGAATGAAGTGCTTTGCCACGTTTACATATTCCGCTCCTTACAGCATCATTTGTCCTAGTTTTCAAGCACTGAATGCCTTTGTAGGAATTTCATTACGGAGCACAAGTTTTGTCAGTCTGTTCTGCTGGTTTTGCCCGAGGAGGCTGAACATAATCCATTTTTTTTCAGAATCCTTTGTACTGATAAGTATACTTGCCTGCCCCTTTGGAGGGGGAAAAGCAGCATATGGAAAAGTCAGCTGGGTGTCAAATTCCTGGAAAAAAAAAAAAACAGGTTGTTCTTGTAGGGAAAAGGCTTTCTGTTTCGGGAAGACTGTCTCCAGTGCCACTTTGGGATGCAATTGTGGGCAATCTGAGGATAATGTGGAGGATCTCGGAGTTCTGGCCCAGTGGTACAGCAGTCAGTGCTGATAATTGATTTCAGCTCATCTGTGGGATGAACACCTGCTGTGCAATACAGCTCTGCTGGGATCACTGCTCCTTGCTTGGCCAGAGCAAAACGTCCATTGCTGGCCATGAGGTTGGGTACGTGTTTGCTGAAATCCGAACCGCATCCCAGAACTGTGCTAACAGCGCCGTTGCCGTGTTTTCAGTCCATTGCCTTGGTACTTCTGCAGTTTGTGGGCTTTAATGTGATTCTTTCTGAACAAAATTAATTCCATCACTAAATAATGCATTTGGCCTCTAACCTGACTCATGCTAATTACTCACGTGCCAAATGAGCTTTAAATCTTATTGGGAAACACGATAGAGTTCGCCTTATTAAAAGCACCTAATGTGAGCTTTTCTTTTCTTTTAAGACTGCAATTGGTCTCCAGTGAAACAAAACATATAACACAATAATTCTTCACTAAACTAATTATCAGAGCGGAAGATGCTAATGTGTTTTGCCAACTGCATCTCACATCTCCTCAGTTAACGTGCAGTGTGGCCATGGCTGTTCAGCACGAGGTTACATCTCCAAAAGCAGAGCCTATGGAGAAGCTTGCCCCTTGCTCACTGTTCTGCAGCTATTGTGGATGCCCTCGAGCTGCATTGCCTCTGCCTGCCCTCACAGGGATTTAATTTACCTGGATTCTTAACAGCAGAAGTCAGATACCTTCCAGGTTTCTTACTTGCAGAGGTCCCAATTACCCAATCAAAACTTAATCTGTGTCAACTGCATCAGGCACTGAGGTACGCAAAGTCAATGACTGCTTCTGAAATAGTCACAAAATATCCCTTCAAACTTTTAAATGAATCTCTGTGTACAGCTATGTGTGATCCGGAGCATTGGTGCTGTGTGCTGAGGCCAACAGAGGACAAAGAAGGATTTCTTGCTTCAATTAACTGCAGCATGCAGGAGGAGCGGGCTTTAAAAAGGGATGAAACAAATCAAGGATGTGCAGAAAAGCTGCCCCTAAAAGTGCCAAGGGCCCTGGGTGCTGGGAGAGACGTCCTTTTGGAAGGGGAAAGAGATGAAGACTGAAAGAAGGGAAGTGAGGCTTCACCTCGAGCCACTGCGGCGCGCGCTTTCCAAGCTCCCTTTGCAGCAGGCAGCATTAAAACCAGAATTGCAGCTCCAGTAAGGACTGGGATTTGCTGTCTGATTGCCATTACTCCCCAAAACAAATAAAAAAACCGCAATTATCTTTGAATGCTGCTCGAGCTAACGCGTAGAACTGGCACTGGGGAGTGGAGGACAGGGGTCTACAGTCATTAATTGGTAATGGCCTCGGTGTATTTGTCGACAGGGCTCTGCTTGGAGAGCTGAGCGAGAAGAAAGCAAGCTGCAGAAAAACAAACTCATAGCGAGCCTTGTCACTTGTATTTATTTAGCAGCCTGTCACAAGCCGCAAACGTGGATCAAAGGTAGTAAACAGAAGGAAGGAGCAGTTTCAGTCCAAGGCATCCGCTCCGCCTCGCATCAGGGTTCACTCCCGGCTCAGGGTATGTTCTGCCACATCGCGTTACATCAGGCGCGGGGTGAGATGACGGAGCCTAATGCGGAGTGAGTGTTGTGAACAGGGACTAAAACAACAACCCACTGTTGTCTTATTCATTAGCCCCCATGGGTTCGGGGGTTACCCAGGAATGGCGATGTTGTTTGCGGGAGGTGGGGATGGCTGGGATGTGCGTAGTGATGGGATTTGAGGGCGTCCTCATCTGCCTCCAGAACAAAGGGAGTTTGTGTTTACCTTTTCTGAGCCATTTGGAAAAACCTTTGCAAAAGAACATTTTGCTCTACATTTTATTTTATTTTTTTTAAAAAAAAGCTTTTCTTCTGATTTTCTACATTCCCCCCCTCAACCTCATATAACTTCAGTGGGATGCACCTTCCCCTTATTCAGCTAGGAGCATGCAGGGAGCAGCTCGATGATTTTGGTGCTGGAGCTGGTGGCATCTTGCTCCTCCCCAGGCCACGGCTGAGCACCACACATCTCCCATCCACTCGAGCACTGGTGGCTGCTGGCCCCAAAGAACCTGCAGCTGTAATTGCCCTCAGACATGTTTTCTGCCAAGCAGTCTGAAAATGCAGCTTAAATGGAGAAGAAATGGGAGAAGATGGTGGGGAAAGAACTGGGTGCAGAGGGAAAAATTCTGGTGGAAAAATGAGTGTTGTTCAGTGGTCAGAGAACAAAATGAATTTGAAATTCAACTAAAAGTCTTCATGTTTGCATCAGAAAATCTAGGATGGGAGTGAATTAAATTACTGAAGATTTTCAGAAATTTTAATGGCAAATGTTTCTCCTCCCTCCCAGCCAAGCCCCGTGCTAAGACCAATGATCAATTAAAAATTGCCACCAATATTATGAACAATTGATTTATATATTTTTTTAGTTGTACCATCAAACACCTTACACGTACAGTGCAGCTTTTGCATATTGTTCATCTGTACCCAATGAAGATGACTACCCAGGTCCATATTCAACAGCAGCAAGCAGACGTGGTGACTACCCACTCCCATTCTCAGCTCTGATGGAGGAATCAAAGCTGGGCTTGTTAATCTCATTCTCCAGCTGGAGAACGTGTGCCTCCTGGCCATGCACATGCGTCAGAGTTGGGGCCTTCAGGATTAACAGGTACTGATAAGTTTACTAGTAACTTGCTTTGCAAGCCCACATTGCCTGGCACCGCTCCCTGGGGCAGCACAGCCTCCATGCCCTTGACTGAAAAGACCTAGTGATGCTGGGGAACAAGAAGTGAGCAGGGGTGGACTTGTGCCACAATTTATGCTTGATGCGTGTTTATTCTTTGATCTTGGGCTGGTTGCTCTCATACCCAGATGTTGGCTAATTGGAGCCAACCTCTGGTTTCAAAAATGTTTCTTGTGTTTCCATTAAGTTGATGGTTTTGGATGCGAGTTGCAGAAGTAGTATAATCCATGTGTTGACGGTGCCCCTGGAGGCTCATGCTGGGGATAATCACATCCTTTTTTATACTGCTGATAATTAACCATTAAAACAATTTACTAATGGATGTAGTGGCTTCTTTAAATGATGAATTAATATGTTCTCGCACAGCCATGAGATATAGGCTTGATGCAAATATTCCTGAGCGCAAAGCCAGCCTGCGTTAAAGCCTGTTGAGGTCAGAATCTATTAGCAATAATTTCTCGTGGCCTAAATTCTCTTTGTCTGTGGAGTAAGTTTTTCCTATGGAAATTATTCTAAGAACTTCTAAAGCAGAGCTGCATCTGCTCTATCATATGGTAGTGCATGGTCTCATTTGCTAAGTGGAGGAGAGGGGTGCTTGTAATAAACGCCAGCCAAAGATATAGTAATATTACCCGCATATATTAAATGTATTGCATCTCTTGATTAAAAGTGGATGAACTGTGTGCATGTAGATGAAACTGTACTTACTGGCATGAAGTGAATGAGCCTCATCAGAGCAATACTGTTGAATGGCTGTAACATCTATTAATTGTATAAGGAAAAGAGTTTTACCCCATTCTTTATTTTTAATAGAACGTCGGTATTTACTCGCACAACTGTCGCAGAAATGTTAATTAGATATTTGAAATCTCCAAAATCTTGTCAAATTAATTTCTGAACTCTTGGCATTTCTGTGACAACACTGTTCTAATTCCTCTTGTAGTATTTTCTTAGAAGACTCTAATAACTAAGTCAACTCTATTTGGCAAAATAAAGACAAGCTGTTATTTCTCTCTGAGATGACAGTTCTCATTTTCAAAGGAGAAGGAAAGGTTGCTCACCGTTTTACTTTGTGCAGCAGCAAAATTTCCAGGCGTGGGACTCGCAAAACAGAGTTACTTGCTGTAGGTAAAGGGTTTTTTCTTTGCATCCCTCCATTGCACTTCGATGGAAAGGTCAGGTGTGTCAGAGATGGTTAAGGCTTTGAAGAAGACAGATACGTGTATGTAGGAAAAACATAAAGGGGACTGGAATAGCTTGAAGGAATAAGCAGAACTGGAGAGATCTGGGGTTTACATTTCATTCTGGTATTGAAGTCATTGTTAGTTCTCTTCCCCCACTGAGGGAAAAATGTCTTAGGAGTCGGGTGGAGGAGAAGCAGAAAAATGCAACATTAAATGTGGTTTCCTGCCTATCTCACCTGCTGCAATTACAACAGTGCAAATTACTTCGAGCTTTTAAACAACCAAGTAAAATCCACTTCACCTTTCTCTCCCCCCACGGAGCGGGCCGCTCATCCTCCTCCAGTCCTGGCTTGGGGTGGTGGGAATAAGTGCTGGTGGTGCTACCAAAGTGAGAAAACCAGTGCCTGCAGCTGAGAGAGCCCTCGGGCTGTGCAGTGTTTGCAGGAGGGGCAGCCAGAACTGCCCAGTGCTCTCCAGTCCCCTGCAGCGCCGCATGGGAAACCCATGCACCCTACACCTCTACTGAGCTGCGAGCCATAAACATCACCACCAACGAAGCAGTATTGTCTGTCTAAATAAAAAGAAAATCCCCCATATAATTAGTTTATTAGCAATAAGAGCAGCTTCTGGAATTTTCTTTTGCAGGTCTGCAGTCCGGGGTGTCCGGGGGTGTCTCTCATCAGCCAATACTCATTAAATAATCCTTGCCGCACGCGCTACCCGCTTTGATTTCTCTGCCTCTGCAATGTTGCATGAGGGACTGATTTTGGAGATTGAAAAGCTTCTGCATCTTCTCATTACCTCTGCAATGTCCCCTCAGAGAGGGAATTTGAATTTCCGATGGCTTGCATGTAATCTTTGGCATGCCATGTTTGCCATTCCTATTTATTTAACACTTGTAAGGCTAGAATGCTCCCTCCTGCAGAAGCATTACAGGCATCATAGTTATGGGTAAAAGGTCAACATCTGCCAGCTTGTTCCACTGAGGTGCCGTGGTTTTGGTTTTTTTCCTTGCTACTTAGAAACCATTGTATTAAGTGATGTGGTTAGAATAAATTCCTGTGGAAAAGAGATGTAAAAATAAACAAAAAATCCAGTTAAAAAAGCAAAAACACTTGCTACAGCCAGTCACCCAAGTAATGCAAAAAGGAGTGTAGGGAGGGGCTGGAGGTTTCCATTTTGGGTTCCAAATTCCCAACAAAAATACCTTCAAATTTCAAGAAAAGTAGGCACTTTCTGCAAAAATAATAATCATATTCCACTGAAAGTGTGATTTTTTTTTCTTTGCTCCCCTCCAAAAATAAATCAACCTGGCAGCTCTAATGAGCCTGACTGTGAAGTCCAACTGTAGATGCTGACCTTGTAAGGGGTCTGTACTATGAAAATAAAGAGAGGTTATTTACATTTCAAACCAGAAAAGCTATTGTTATTTTCTCATTCTAGTTAGTGAATTATGGTAGGATCAGCCCCATGGCACCATTGCTGCGGGGGGCTCAGTGGAAAGCTAATTGCATTAAGTGGACTGGTTTCTTCTCAAAACAGCAACCTCATTCTTGCAGTCTCCTTACAGATATCTAAGACCAGAAGCCCAACTGGATCAACATGCAGGTGATCAACCTAAAAGAATATCTGGAGATTTATCTTTTGAGCTTCTTAGGCATATATTTACCAGATACTGCACAAAGTGAGTAGTACATTACTTATTTTGTTAATTGAATTGAATAATTGAGCCTCGTATGAGCGGAAATTTTCCTCTATTAGCAGAGCTAAAAGCACGCTGAAAACTGTAGGTGTGTTCCAGCCCTTTTTTCTGTAGATCACTCAGAAAACAGTGTCTTTTTAATAGTAGTGGCAGTAACCATCTAATAACCTGAATTAGAAAGGCTCCGGGAATTGGCAAGCGTTCTCTTTTTTTCCCATGTTAAATATTTTGTCAAGGCTTTTCACAGCTCTGGCTGCGGCAATTTGTCGTCTTTCTCCAAAAGCAGTGTTTCTTTCCAGCTGAAGGAACTCAGGCTCTCCTGGGCAAAGCCTCCTGCGGCATCATGGTCTGAGTGGAAGGGGGCAGGGGCAGCCACTGGGACCTTATGCTAACTGCAGATGCTGTCCGTGTCCTGAAGAGTTTGCTGGATGGCCCGCCTAAGGAACTGGTGCTTGCTGTGTGCTGGGAACTGGCCTTGAGCAGAAAGGCAGCGCTGAGGTGTGAAGAGATCTAAAATCAATAGGTGCATCACTTGCCTTTTACTCAGCCCAGACAAAATACTTCACTGAGACACCAACGTAGCTCTAAAAAATTCGTAGTACAAATTACAGTCCCACTGAAATGTGCGTGGTGTGGTTTAACGGCGTTCTGCTGGCCGCATTTACAGCTCGCTTAAAACATTATGTCAGGTGCTTTGTTATTATTGCTACTGCTTTTCTTCCTCTCCCTGTTGCTCCTATCACGTAACAGTCAGCAGAGGGATTTCTGCCACTCCGTGCACGCGGTCGCTAGGGAGGGCTGAGGTTTGTGCTCTGCATCTCTGTGGCTCCAGGCATTTGAACCAGGCTTTTCTCCTGGCTTTTGGCTTCACTATTTCCTACCAAGGCACCATCAAGCAAAACATGATATTTATGACACTGCAAATCAGTGATGAGTATGATCTTTAACTCGTTGTCATATTACATATAAAAAGGCAGATATTTCTAATGAATAGTCTATTAATACAACTCCAAGTTAATGCAGCTCTTTACAGGGTGCATTTTGCTCCAGCCAGCTCTAGAGTGGAGCAGGGCTGCTCCTTCATTGCAGGCAGCAGAATGATTTAAGGGTGCCTCATCTATCTGAGGTTGGAGGGAGATGTCAATGGTAGAAACTCTACGAAGACGCTGGAATTGCAGTTTCCAGGAGCTGATTAGTGGAGATCATTTTTAGCCCAGCAGGACTTCGGGGTACATGTGGTTGACTGTGTGACCATACCCTGAGCAGCTGTGTCCATACTCTTTTGCACAGAGTCAGCCCTTCAGTTCTCAATGTCTGTTTTACAACATGGGTATGACAACATACTCACCCAGCCCCTTCCTACCAGCCTGATTTTTTGTGCTGTTCAGCTGTTTCAAGTCTATTCAAGTTTCCTGCATGCTGGAGGCAATCATGGGCAACCTTTGGTTCTGATGCTTCAAATGGGGCTCTTGATTTAGATCATCTCAGCCCAGTGGAGTTAGAAGTCTCGCAGTACAGCTTTGATTATTTGGTTCAATATCTATTTCCTGGGCAAAGATTATATAGAAAGCAGCTCTTTGGACCTATGTGGTTATGCACAACTGATCAAGATCATTTTTTGGTAACTTGTTCCAGCTCTGGCAGCAGGTTGATCTGAAATGATTTCTCTTTTGTAGAAATAAAAGGGTCAGAGCAAAGGGAAGATCAGATAAACCTTGTCCTCTTGGAAGTTCGTTTGATCGCTAACCTCTCAGAAATAATGGCTAGTTTAATTTCACATTCCAATTTCCTTTCTTATTAGACTGAGAACTTTTCCAAGTGAGCCACTGGGGTGTGCTCCCAAAAGACCATTTCTCTGGTGAACAATCAGCTGAAATTCTAATGAGAAAATCCTTCTACTGGGCAACAGAATTCCTACTTGAGCGCTGTATTATCAGCTCAGAATTATTCAGACAGATCTCAGGAATTGACTTCAGGCAATTTAGCAGACAAATTCAGTGTGGAACGTTGTGATTGATGTAAGTATTTATGATTATCCTAAAAACTTGTTTCACTCAATCTGCCTCCTCACATGTTCCCATCAAAGACCTCCATTTGAGGCTAAAATGCAATTGAAGTGCAGCAAGCAATTTCCCCTCCAGCATTCAGGGGGAATTCTCCATCTCCAGGCAATGCGCTGTTCCGGAGGTGCCGAGCTCCCCAGCAGATTGCCTCATTTTCCACTTGATGTGACTTGAGCATCACAGGGCCACTCCACACTGCGCTCTGCACGGCGCCTTCCCTTCAGGTCCAAGGAGAGGGAGCATCAGTTTGAAGAGGATTTTTGTGTCTTTTTTTTTTTTTTTTAAGGAATATTAAAGACCGAAATGTTTCGTCGTTTGTGGGGTGATTAGAAATTGGTGCTGAGGAATGCTGGCAGCGAGCAGCAGGATGTGCGTGCGGAGGCTCTGAGAGCTCAGATGTGCAATCAGTCACGGTACTGCCCGACTCCTGTTTCATCTTTTAGGCTGTCTGAAGTCATGTACACTGGTGTGGAGTAACAGCATGTGTGGTTTTGAACGGTATAAACAGCCTGCTGTTGGGGTATGCACAGGTACGTCATTATTCCTTGGAACTGCCTGACAATGGATGGACTGAGAGAAACCCACTGGAATTTTTTTCATTGCTTTTTCCTCCCACATTGTCCCATGCTCCCTGTGTATTCCCAAGGAGAAATCACCCTGCACTTCTGTTCTCTCTGGACACTGCCCTGAGTATGAGCGCAGTGCTTTGTCTGGATGAGCCCTGGCTCAGCACATTTGTTTCTCCATCATCAGAAAGATAACGGGATCTTTCCCCATGCTTCAAGCTGATCTGTTGTGCTAGAAATTTCTGGTAGCTTCCCATTGGCATGCTGTCTCCAAGTCCTCTGAAATGGACCACAAAATGGAGGCTCTTGCCCTATTAACTCCTCGTTCTTTCTCCCAGTCCCTTTGTCACTCTTCTTAACACCTTATGAGAAACCCCCACCCATCATGTTACCTTCTGCTCCAGATAATCCTCAACGCAGCATCTAACACTGCAGCGGAATTTTCAGCCATTAGGACATGGACAAGAGGTGGGACTTGGGAGGCAAACTCACATCACAGGTAATGGACGCAGTGAACTTTAGATCTGAGAGATGTGTGCAATATGAGTTCATTCTGTAGCTGAATGTGAGCACTACTGATATTTAATCTTAGCAGGAGGGATGAGCATTTGAAGGACAAGCATTCACAAATTGCTCTGACATTTGACATGGTCAAGAAAGTAAAAGGCTGATATTCCATTTCTCCATTGTCAGAAAGATAATGAGTTTTGTGACTATTGGTACTATGGGAAAAATACAGCCTAGGTAGAGTAAAATGCGTGAGAGCTGCTATACATTTTACATAAACTGCACATATTTTGTTCTTTTGATGGCCCCATTCAAACACAGCATGCCCATCCTTTTTAATTTTCTGGTTTGCTGTGCAAGTCTGTAGCAAAAGAGTCTTTTCATTTTTCAAAATGAAAAACGGTTTTCTTCAAATTATTTATAGAAAGAGCAGTGCTGTCATCAAGTCTGTCTCATCATATCATTCTTGGATATCAATTCCTGAGCTCGGATGACAAACCATGGCAGCTACTTTTCCAATAGCAGCATCTGGCTTCCTGGCAAAATCAAAATGCAGTTATCTGAAAAGCTACAGAGTGGCTTCTGAGCACATTTATTTATTAGAAAGCAGTTGTGTTGCTTCACTTCCCATGACTAAGCCAAGGAATATTTAATATATTAAAAGGAATGATAGAATCATGGCCAAGATGTTGCCCCTCAAGTGGCAAGCGAGTGACAATATTTTACCTTTAAGACGACCGTTCCTGTGGCTCTGGAGGATGCTGAAACTACTGATGCTGACTTAAGATGATCTTTCATAGGGCTAAAGAAGAAATTCAGCCTTCTTAAACAAAACTCAAGTTCACCTTCCTCTAGACTCAGCTCCATGAAATGTGATGGTGACTTCTGCCAATCTTCCCATGCTGGAGGAAGCAGAGTATGGTCCTCCAAGACGAAGGACACCACCTCCTTGAAATACACAGTTAAGAGTAATACAGGGAATAGGTGGGTCAATGGGTCACATACACACAATGCCTCAGAAGTGAACTCAGCAGTTGCTTTGCCACAAACCCTCTCTATGAGCTCAGTGTCATTTGTAAGTAGCTCTGGAAGTAATCTCCCAGTGTGATTCAGTGGAGATCATGTTAACCTGAAACATCTGAACCAAAGCATATGAAAATATAGCTCCATGAGCAACTTTAATCTTTCTTCCTTACACATACCTGTGCCATAACTGATACCTTCTGCCACGTCCTATCTTCCTGCAAGGTTCTTTGCTGGAGTGGAGATCTTTGTGCCCATGAAGCTCCGCTGAAGCAAATCCCGTTTCTTCAGTTCTTCATATGCAGCATAATCCAAATGAAATGCTTCAGGATGATTGATTTCCTAATACCAGTATCAGATTAGATAGAAGAGATATAAAGACCTACCTGTAGGAGATGGCAACAACCAACGATACTGATGTGCTCATAGCTTTAGGATGTTGCTAGATGCTGAAAGTCATTCTTACATGCATAGGGCTAAAAGCTGGGAAAGGACGAGGGGAACGAGATACCTGTTCCAGGCTTTGGAGGCCATTAGGCTGTATCTACATCAAAAGCTCTGTTTAACTGATTTTCATTCTGAGAAAGTACTCCCTGGAGCTTTTCTTGAGCAATTTCCAAAAGTTTCTTTTAGTGAAATTCTAGGCATTCTGGTGTTACTTTTCTAGATGATAATTTAAAAGAAAAAAAAAAAAAGCCTGGTGTATTGAATGCAATGCCTGACATTTAGCAGCAGAAGCAGTCATCCCAAATGGTAACACGGTGTGGTTCTTTCTCTCCTTCTGATAGCAGCACTGTCTCTCGGGTAAGACTTCGTTAATGACAGCTCTCACTGAATTCAGTTCAATCCAAAGTTTCACCTCCAAAATAACATTTCTGCTTCAAGTTTTTGTTTCTCCTGTGAAAAATACATTTATGGGCATGGACACTTGCAATGTAAAATCTGTGGGGGTGAGGGGAGCTAAACTACAGGGAGAAGATGTGGGGCTTTTTCTTCTCCTTGTCATGAGCTCCTGTATCTTTCTGAGCTTAGAACAACTGGGTCTTAATTTTCACTGAGGATGGAGGATGCCACTGTGGTGCACAACACCCTGCCGAGGCTGTTCCACTGCGAAACTCTATGGCAGCATCATAAGGCTGTGCCATAAGCAAAGTCTGCAAGTCAAATGTTTCATGATGGGCAACCGTTACGACATACAGAGGGTCAAATAGCCTTCACATTTAAGGAAAGAATACATGCTTTTTTGCTACTGAGGAGCATAAGCACTTTTGCCTTCCTTCCGCCACGATTGGAGATTATTCAATGGTGGGATTTAATGAATTCAAAATCCTTAGAAAATCACTAGAGCCAGACATCAATGCAAAATACTCCACCAGCTCTCAGTAGTGGAATATAATATTAGCTCTCCCACAATCTACTTCATGCATTTCAAAAGAATAGAGAACATTTTTAAACTAAAGAAGATAGCTTGGGCAGAAAATGATTGCCTGTCTTGGGTGCCTCTCTGTAACCCTTTCAGAGCCTGAGATTTCTCTCAGGGCAACAGGAGCAGCAGTTCTCTTTGCAAAAATGCTGGGGGGGAGGGGAGAGGACCAAGACTTTGTTAATGAGTTCTGTTAATGCGCTGTTATCTCACGCAACCAATAGGGCTGTACGAGGTGGAAAGCCCTGCAGCTGCGTACCCCTTTCTGCTGGCAGAGGATGCTCCAAGCCCACCAGACCAGATGCCCCATCCTGCTCCTGTTGCAGTTCTGAGTGGGAAGGATGGGGCTATTTCTGCCCCCGAGCAGCAGCGTGGCCGTGGCTACATCTCATCCAGCCTCCCCTGCTCCTCACTGGGAGAGCTGGCCGTGGGCAATACAAATAAATAATATTAATTAAGGCTCAATTGGTTTAAAAAGCTGTGGAAATGGCTTCTCTCCTGCTGTTTCAGTATCTCATTTTCCCTTCCCGGCCAAAGCCCCAAAGCACACAGGTACAAACATATATTTTAAATGAGAAATTTGTTGAACCTCATTAAATTTAAATGCTTGATTCAGTTTTTCTGAACGAGGCTTCGCTCTGCTTTTCAGCTTACCTGCCTTCATTCTTCCATCCCTAATGGAGATATCAATTCGGAGGGTGATTTTGCAAAGGCACTATTGGACCTATAACCACAATGGGAAAGTAAAGCCTAATTTATATGCTTAAACCTAACATAACTTTGGAGCTCTTCTGCGTTTATAGGCTTTGCGTCTGAGCAAGTTTCCAAGGCTCTGTGAAATAAAGACCAGCCTTTAATTTGTGTTTGCTTTCTGCTTTCCCAGCTTTTATGAAAAGGAAGAGCAGCGGAAAGGCATCGCCGCAGCGGAGCCACGCAGGCACCTGCACCATCCACGCGCTGCTCGGAAGAGAGCTGCATTTCTTGAGGTTTGTAGCTCTCGTCCTCCCACTCCCTGATTCATATACATCACCCGGTGAGCTGCCACGCTCCCTTCACACGCATGCATTAGCTGATCAGAAGGCTCCCATTCATCTGCCTTGTCACTGGATGAGGTGGGGGCAGGACCGACTTGTCAGCGCAGTGATGGGAGTCGGGGCTGCGAGGAGGGGGAACGCGGTGACAAATTTAGATGTTTCTCCTCATGGTTTTCCAAAAGGAAATATTTTCAGGCTCTGTTTTTTTGGTTTTTTTTTTTTTTTTTTTTTTTTTTTTTTCTTTTTTCTTTTTTCTTTTCCCGAGCAGGAGACAATCAGCAAGCCATTCACTTGCCTACACCCCCCTTGTGTCACTAAGAGCAGAGCGAGGCTGCGGGAGGAAACCCATTTGGCTGCGCTGCAGTTCCCGACCGCACGGTACCCCGAGGGCTGCGCACCCCTCTCCCGCTCGCATTCCGCCCTCGCCGCGGCACTTTCCGGGGAAGGAAGGGGCAGAGGGCAGGGGGAGGGCCGGGGCTGGGGGCTCGGAGATGAGCTCCCCGGGCTGTGCCGTTCGCTGAGCCCCGGACCTCCCCTCGCTGCTCTGACCCCCGCGGAGCCGCGACTTCAGCCGTGGCGTCGCACTCCCCGCGCGATGCTCCGGCCCTGGAGGGGCTGCAGTCTCCCACCCCCAGAAGCCACCGGGCGGGCGGCACCGCGGGGCCGGGCGGCTCCTGCCCTCCCCGGGGCGGGGCGAAGCGGAACGGTGCGCGGCCGTGCGGCGGAGCTCAGCCCCGTGGCGGCTGGAGGGCGGCTCCCCCCATCCCCATCCCCATCCCAGCCGCCTCCGCCCCCCGCCCCGTGACTCGGCTCTGCCTCCCGCGGGCGGCGGCGGCTGCCGGGCGGTGTCGTGCGGCCCCGTGCGGGGACTATGAAGCACCATGGTGTGGTGTGACCGTGGCGTCCAGATGCTGCTGACCACGGTGGGAGCTTTCGCCGCTTTCAGCCTCATGGCCATCGCCATCGGTACCGACTACTGGCTGTACTCCAGCGCGCACATCTGCAACGGCACCAACATCACGACGGACGAAGCGCAGGGGCCGCCGAGGAAAGCGAGGGGCGACCTCACGCATTCGGGGCTCTGGAGGATCTGCTGCCTCGAAGGTACCGGGGGCCGCGCCGCGACCGGGGGGGGTGAAGCAACTTCCCGGGGGCAGCGGCTGTGCCCGGAGCCCACGGGCAGAGCTCCGCCGGAGCAGCGCCGCTGTCTCGGACACGGCCGAGGAGGAGGATGGCGTTGCCGTGGCAACCGGCATCTCCGAGATTGCCATGGGAACGGGCGGCGGGATGCGAAGCTCGGCCCGGGGGAGCTGTGCCCGGGGGGCGGTTCCCCCCCCACCTCCCAGTGCATCCCATACCCATGGGCTGCGGGGATCTGGGGGGCTGCGTGCAGGTTGGGGGCTTTGGGGGCTTCCGGGCTCTGCAGGCTTCAAGGCTGGGGACCCACCAGGCTTTGGCCTTGGGGGGCTGGGGGTTCGGCCGCAGCTCTTCGGTAGGACAGCGGGAACACAAGTTCCTCCTGCATACCTTCAGAGGCACCAGAACCGGCTGGAGGATGTTGCTGCTGTTTTAGTGCTTCAGCGTGGGTTCGGGATTACTTAGCCCAGCCTAAGGGTCAGGCACAGAACAACGTTAACAAATAGAAGGATTTGTGGCATATGGCTGAGGTGGGCAGAGGGACACCCCGCTCCCCACAGAGCCCAAACACGTGGCTCCGTCCCTGAAAAGGGAGTTGTTGTAGAGAAGGTGCAGCGGGTAACTGCTGGGACAAAGAAGCACATGGGTGTGTGGAAGAACTGGCGTAGCTGATAGCAAAGCCCAGATGGGAGCCAACATCTGCCAAGTGAGCGCGCAGAGCTGTGACTGTGGGACATCAGCACATCCACAGCGCTGGGTGCGGGCAGCGGAACAGCACCAGCCCCATTGCAGCTGTGCAGGATGAAGGCAGCACACACTGCTGGCATTCACAGAGCTGCTTTGGGGCTCGTGGGGGTGGAGGACACCCGAGTCTGTCTTGCCACAGTAATGCACTTGGCGTGTCGGTCTCAGTGCACCTCATTCAGTCAGCGCAACGTAGCACATGTGAACTTTACAGACCTGGGCTCCTGCTTTATTCTAAGTGACAGATGGCTCAGCCCAGCCAGTCCGGCTGTTTTCTGAGGTTTTTCCTTAGGAAAAAAAGCTGTGGAATTGCAAGAACACCTCATTGCCACATCTCTTGTAATCTTCTCCTTGTTCTAACCATCTGAGGCTACAGCGTAACGAACATTTCTCACTTAAACCATCACATTTGCTACCTCATGATAATGTAAAATGGCTGTAGGATGCATAAATATTTTCAGCCAAAAATAAGGAGAAAGAATTACAGAAATGTGAAGTTCTGTTGGTGATAATAACACTTGGCTTTGTAGCTCATAAAGGAAACGTCCCTCTTGGCATGGGCTTTTCTGACACCTGGGAGATGTGGGTTTGCCTCTGAGTGCACCTGTGTTTGTGTGGGTGATGCTGAGCGCCCTCCACCTGCCCCAAATCTGGTGGTCTTTGCTGAGTTGTTGGAGTGCCCCAGGCTCTGTATGTCAAAGCAAAAAAGTGTGTGGGAATGGTGCATTGCTGGGCTGGGCCTGTCCTCTCTGGGAGAAACCTGAGTTTACCGTGGTCCTCCAGGAATCTCATTCATCGGAACAAAGTGCAGCTTTGGCTGAAGGCAGGGGGATTTTTGCCTGGATTTCCACTGGGCTTAAGTCAGAACTCTGTAAAATAAGGAGTCGGTGAGGTTGTGAGGCAGGGGCAGTGCTGCATGCGGAGTGAGGCTCTGATCCCTGCGCTCACTGCACGCACTGGGCAGCGCCTTTGCCTGCTGAGCACGTTTTGTTGGCAAGAGAATTTGTGGGAAGATCGCAGTATGCAGGTGGACCTTAAACCCTCACCACTTCAGGAGACCAAAGTGTTCCATGTGACCCCTCCATCCAACAGCAATCGAGCTTTTTTTTTTTCTCTTTTCCAAAATTCAAGTGCTCTTAATCAAATTACAAAGTTGTCCAATATGTGCTCAGAATGAATAATCTGAAAAAAAAAAACATCATCTGCTCACCAATATGAGAAGCAGAGACCGCATTCTTTCTCACTCTTTCTGTGCCATCTCTCTTTCTAAGAACAATAGGTAGATACATGAAGATATTAATGTTCTAGACCGCACTGTGGGACTTTGATTTCAAGATGGAAAGGTTCCTTTGTTTCATGAGATGAAGTAACCATTTCTGGAAGCAAATTGAAGGCAGCACCCCCTGGGTTGCTTCAGCACGTCGCTCACCCTGAGTGGATGGGTCTGTTAGTGAAATCGATGTAATAATTACAACTCCGAGGAGATACACAGCAAGAAAATAATTTCAGTTATAGATTTTTACATATGATTAAATGGTCTGTCTTCAAACCTATTTTTAGGACAATCTTTGTGTGTTTTGGAATAATAATTATAAAAGCCTACTTAATTTATTGTAATGGTCTGAAGTACCACTTCACTCATCTCAAAAAAGACATCTTTAAGACATAAATGTGCAAAAGCAGGAAGTATCTTGAACAGCCTCTTCTATTGCTATTGACATGAATAAAGCGTTACACAGAGCAAATTTCGGATCGGTTGAAATTTTCCATTAAAATGCTTCTGAACTATATCCAAAAAACAATCTGCATTCTGTATACAGGTGGTCACCTGTTTGGTATCCCAGAGTCCAGGATTTCAAACAGAATTAATGGAGTAAAATGGAAAAGAGCCTTCCCAGCAAACCAGTAGGCGTCCCTCAACATTTTTCTGTTTTTCATCTTTGGGATAACACTTTACAAGAAATTAACATCATAATGATGACTGAAGGGATACAGTTTAGGACTCCAGCATATTGTCCTCTTTCGGAGCTGCAGCTGTCCCGGGGACAAAGTCATGTTTTAGTACTCATAGTGGTACTACTACGGAGCTTAGTGACTCAAGAAGCAGCACCAATGATACATCGGTTCAAGTCTCACCTGTACCATCCCAGTTTTGTTCTTTTAGTGTGTTTGTCAGAGGTGGAAGTAGGAGGCTCAGCGAGTGGCTTTTAAGCAATAGCAGTATTCCTGCATGGATTGAAGACTTGCAGCTAAGGTCATTACTTAGGTAGGAAACTGTTTACGATAGTTCTTGGTACTAATGTGGATATGGCAGAACTGGATAGCATTCAATCAAGCCTTTGCAGTGGAGCTCAGTGAAATGAGCAAGGGGCTCTCTGGCAAAGTTGGGTTTTGGTTTCCTGGGGCTACCACAAACGCATGGTAACTGCAGTTTTGACGGCTAAAGACAAATCACTGGAGAGAGAAGTTTCTGATGAAGTCCTCGTGTGTCTGTCTTGACTATACCTGAAGTCTGCATCCCAGCATAGGATAATATTAATAGGAGCAAATCAGCCCCATTTCACGTGGCTGAATAATCCCTTCGTGGCCAAGCTGACTTGAAGGATTTCACCTCTATAATTTTCCAGCAGCCCCTATTCCCACGGTAAATGCCCAGCACTACCATGTGAGCCCCACACAGTCTTACTCACAGGAGGATCTGCTATTAAAGTATTTGCTCAGGAAAAAAAGGATTTTAAAGCACCGCTTTATCCACTGAAACTGCTTATCTTCATGAACAATCATGCTGAAGTTAATAGGACTGCTCAAACTGGGAGCTCTGCAGGCCCCATGACATCTAGATATGAAATCAAGTAATGTACTTGTAATTTAAATTTATTCAAAGAGTATTTTATTAAACACTTCAGAATATGAATTGCTTTGAATCCATTGTGTCTACTGCACTCAGTATTCCCTGTTTGCCGTTTATTTTTAAGTGGTGCTGTTGGCCATTGAATTCACGTGGAACCATTTGTCCAGGCAGCTGAAACGTTTGCAAGCAGAGAGAAGGATTGGGGAAATCAGTTACAACTTGAAAACTTGCACAAATGCCCATTTGCACAATTCTTTGCAAGTCGTCTGGCTTGGATGAAGCCTCACACACATGGGGGCGGTGGCGCGTGCATAGTCTTGAAAACAAAATAAAAATGCTTACACAAATGTTTGAGGCAAGCGAAGAAGGGAAGGCTGCCGTCTGTCCATACTACTGCAAATTAATGGTTCATCCAAAAAGAATGAATATTCTCTAGTACTGTCAAAGCAATGCGAGGAAGTGTTAGCCTCACCACGACTTGTAAGGATGCAAGCTTTATATTCAAGTGTTATCGCCAAAGCTGTATTTGTCTAAGAGCAAATTTTGTATCACCGTAATATCAGTCAAGACCTGCTTTGGAGAATAAATCCACAGGCACGAGGATGGTTGGACTTAGGTGAACTATTATCCAGAAGTCTTTCCAAACGAATTTAAACACGTTAGAGAAGGGTTTCTCTGAGCTTCTGCCCCTGTTTTCATTCTTCCTTCCATACATTCTGCTCACATCATCTCGTTTCCTTGGTAAAACACGTGCTGGGAAAGAGCTCGTGCTGCACTGATTGTTTTTAAATGCAATCTTCAGAGCTCCACCGACATCTTTTCAGCAGTGTTTGAAGCAGTGGGGTTTTGTCAGAAAGTGATTGAGTGATTCTTGACAGCCTCGTTAGGTTAATTTCTTTCTGTTGTGTTCCATTTGCTGGAGAGAGAGCTTCTGAGTTTGGAGCGATCTTTAGGGAAGCAGAGTTCAATCTCTTTAAAATATGTTCCACAGTAAAACATATTTTAAAATACTGAGTTGTTTTTTTTTTTTTTGCTGGAGGAACTGTCAGCAGAAGCTGGGCTAGGGGATTAGCTATTCTCTTTAACAAAAATAAAATACAGATCTCTTAAATACACCTCCTTGAACATGAGTAACAGAAGTTCTCAAATGGCTGTATTGATGTAGCACAACAGCCACTCTTCCTGAGACGCTGTATGAAACAGAGATCTGAAGCTAATTGACTGAATATATGTCACTTTAATGAATTAATTTGCTTTCTTGAACATGATCTACTATATAGCCGACAGGGAGCTATCAGGCTACACAAGAGCTTTGGTTTTTCTCTGTGGCTTTCAGCATGCCAGCTAGCCCAACGCAAAACTTGGAACCCAAAGACTTTCTGTGCATTAGCGATACTCCCCGAAGGCTGTAAACCCATGAAAGCAAATTTGTAATCCAGCTGTAAAGCTTTCTCATCTGTGCAAGATGTAATGTGGATAATAGGCGCTTTTACCTACGTTTCAGAATCGTCATGTGAAGAGTCGGGGATGTGCTGGGCCACGCGGGCGTGCTACCTGTGGCTGCGGTGCGCTAGAGCTGCTTTTTTCACTCTGCATATAATCACACTGCGTGCTGCAGCTGGCTGACAGATGGCATTAGTGGTAGCATCTGTCAAAGCCATAGTAAGTCATTTTGGGGTTCTCGGTGACCTTTGCGATGTAACGTAATGTAATCTTTGGGCTCCTTCCAGCTGCCATTACCTTTTACTGACCCTTCCGCCGTGGGCTTTTATTACTTATTTTAGATCCTGGCAGGAGCTCGCAGCCATTGCACCTCCTCAGGGCTGGCCCTGCCTCCTGGCAGCTCTGCTGACCCTCGCTGGGATCAATTGGTAAAAGAGGCAAACGTGACAATGTGCTTTTGTTCCCGTAACATTTCAGCGTAGTAATTATTTTTCCGGTGGGTGCTGCTGTGTGTGCCGTGTCAGCCTGTGTTACTTCTGCTCATGTCGTGCTGCTGAACCTGTAGCTTTGGTCACGGTCTGGCAGGTGCAAAACACGTGACCCCCCCTCAAAAGCTGGGGGACAAGGAGTGTGTGTGCGATATCTCCAATCTGTATTTATGTGCATGTTTACAGAAAGGGAGAAAAAAGAAGGCTGTGAGAAGAAGGTTCTGAGGACCCTGGTCGAGTTGTAGATGTCCTTGTTCATTGCAGAGGATTTGGGCTAGATGACCTTTAAGGATCCCTTCCAACTCAAGCAATTCTATGATTCTATGCTTCTATGAAATTGCAGGAGGAACCTTTCCTAATCCTTCTGGCGCAGAGTACTTGTGCCCTCGGTGTAACCTGGTCCATCACTGACACCTCTGTGCACCCAGATGCTGGGCTGGTGGCTGTGGGGTCGGTGTGCGAGGGGCAGAGCGGTGACTTCTGCATCCCAGAAATGGCAATGGAGAGGCAGGAGGAGGTTGGGTTTTGTTGCATCAGCTGTACGACCGGGGGCCAGCGCTTTAGCTCCCCGTCCCTGGCTGGAGGGTAACTGTGCTGCTTCCCATCCACCATGCTCTCATACTGATGATAAAAGGAAAAAGACAATGTGGAGAAAGTGGGACGCGGCGGTAGGGCTGCCCAGCTCCGAAAAGGTGTATGAACTCGGGTTTAACTGGTTTTGAAGCATTTTGCTTGCAACTTATGTTTTATACATGCAACGTTTTGTGTTCAAGCATGTCTTCCTTGAGGGACAGGATTAAGCCTGGTTCTCCACCTACGTAAAGTTAAACTGCTTTCTAGGAAGCTGGTGGAATTGTGCCAATAGGAAGCCAATAGAAGAGGAGGGATCGTAGATCTGCCCCTTCCATTGGACCTTTTCCTGCTGCTGTGGCTCTTCTGAGCCAAGAATCGTCTCAGGAAATAAATCATACTTTCTAACATCTTTGTCACCCTGAGAAACTGGTCCTGCTTCAAAGCATTACTTTGTGCTTGCCTTCATTTTGGATTTCTGTGTAGTGGTATTTATTATGTCTCAGACTTACGGCTCGGCGTCCAAATTCTTACCAACAGATGGCAAGGCAGGATGCACAGGAGTAGTAAAATAAACAGGATAAATGCACAACTGCCCATATGTCTGAGAGGCTGCTACACATTTATGACTTCAGAACAAAAGGATGTTTCTGTAGAGAGCTCTAATGCCATGCAGGGCCTCTCTCTGTTTTTTACCTCGTGTCTCACTTCTTTGGCATATTTTGACCAGTTAAATTACAATGTATTTTGTCCTCCCTCTTCCATTCCCAGACAGTTGTTGCCTTTATTTATTTGTTTTCGCTCCCAAAGAATATCAATTTATTTTACCTTAAATATTTAGTGGTGAAGGGTGGCTCTTCCCCAGACTTTGGCTCGTGTATTTTCTTTCAGAGCACTGGTTTTGCTGTGTGGAGGGGCACACTGAGGTGCTGGGGACTGGAGCAGAATTTCAGATTGTGACTTTCCCTATATTGGGGTTTATTATAATACTAATGATATGTGGCCTCTCTATTCTCTCAAAATAGTAAGCCTCAGGGCAAGCTGCCTGCAGGATGGATGGCCTGGTCCGGGCAGATTTCAGCTAGATTTCCCTTTAAATCTGGGGGCATTTTTGCCAGTTGTTGCATGCTGTGGGTCAAATGCAATGAAATCATTGGAGCAGCTCTTGATGTAGCCTGGCAGATAGTCCAGCCCCTCTTCCTCCTCCTTCCTGTGGCATCCAGCAGTCTGAACATCTTTGTTCTCTTTCTCTTTTTCTCTCTCCTTGCTGAAATGTTACAACTTTCCTTCTGTTGAAAAGGCATCTTCTAAATTAGCTTTCCAACCGTGGTGTGAGAGTCTGCCTTTAGAAAACTGGTAGCTGCTGCCCCAGGTTGAAATCCAGGATTTTTAATTTTCTTAACTCCCAAGCGCCTCCGTGCCCTCCTGCTGATGAAGAAAACAACAACGTGTGATCATATACCTGTCTGAAGGTATCAGATTGAGGTTCTCTCTTCTCTCCCCATCAGATTTGCTTTCCCATGTGTTCCTCCGTGCTTTTGCTTGCTGAGAACTTCCCAGCAGCACGGTGAGTGCTTCTTCAATAGAACGGAGCCGCATTTGTCAGCCATGGCATGTAAAGGAGCACTGCATTGTGCACTGACATAACACCAAGAGGTGGACAAAGGAGCAACGCAGTACGGAATCACAGGATTTCCTGTGCAGATTGCCAGGCACCGATATGAATTAACCTCTTTTATTGTTCTTTCTCAAGCATTATCCCCCCTTTTAATTGCTGTTTTGGAACTGTGCCATTTAGTTCTGCCCTTTGAATGCTTCTCACTCAGCCAGTCCCATTAGCTCACTGCTGCCAAATACTTCAAAGATATTCATGGGTGACAAGCACCCAGTCCGGCTGGGAGGGGCACCAGGCCACCGAGTGGTTGCCACCCACATTTAGCTGCTCAGCTTTTTTTCTGATTAGCTAATAACTGTTCTAAGCCTCTGCCAGTCCCGTACCAGAGGTTTCAGATCCATTTTTCTCCCGTTTATCTGTTTTAAATGATACAATTTAGTGTGGAATATGGATGGCTGTACATTTTCTCTTGTCCAAAAGTATGGCATTCAATAATGCTGGGATTGTTATTGCGTCTTACTTGCTTCCCAGAGGCACAGTTTATCTATTGTTGCTGCAAGGCATTTGAAAAGGAACCATGGCATGTCACAATTATGACTTGAAATAGGATCTTGCCAGGGGTACATTGCCTAAATATAATCAAATCTAAAAGACAACTTATTGCATATACCTATCTTCGAGCTGCATGCACCTATCTCATTGCTCGCTGAATATCAATGACAGCTATTCCCAACACATTGGATATTTTTTTTTCCTAAGAATTGCAGGCCCCGGCATTCAGCTGCACAGAGGCAACCACTGCCTTGTCACATTTAGGCTATTTTCAAAGGCAGCTGGGTCTGAAAGTTAGATATGCTCCTTTTTAAGTCGCTCGGTAATGGCAATAGTGGGATTTAATCATCTTCGTCCAATGGATCTCATGGACTCAGGTAAACCACAACAATGCTTTACATACTCACGTGGATTTTAATGCAGAATTGGTTACTGTTGGTTTCTTTGTGTGTTAGTGCATGTTTAGAAAGCTGGTGAAACATCAAGTAATAATATGTGGCACTGCATTTTTACCCACGTGGATTTTTACCCATATTTGACCACAGGGAGATAACCACCTGACGTAGGCCCAGCCACCAATGGCTTGTTCTCTGCAATCTGAGCTCAGCAACGTTATTAACCCTTTGAGGAGATTAAACATTTGCAGAATACTGAAGTTCTCCTTAGTAGACTGAAGATTTGCTTCAGAGGTTGATGCGTGTTTCTCTTTTGCTGTGCACATTTTGCTGCACTCTTGCCCTTGCCTTTAGCACTGGCAAATGCAAAGAATCTGGGAGGTGCTTTGGGATCCTTAAAGATGCGAGACCTGAAATAAAACTTGTAGCATTTAGGAGTACAGCAAGGTGCTGCATTCTCAGTATCACTTCTAATTATAGCCATTCAAGCAATTCATTTGCAATGTCCTGCTATGATAGTGCTTATTAAAATAGAATCCTCTTTATAGTTCGGTAGCAAATTAAGAGCAAAAAATAGCTATTCCATTCCATCTAGTACCTTTGAAAGAGGTTTACCTTCATAACTTGCTTTCTAGGGATATTTCGCCTGTTTTTACCTGTGCTCCTGGTCTGATTATAATAACTTACTTCATGTCTCTTGGTAGCCAGTTCCCAGCGACCTTTTCCTCACTTTATTTTAATTTCTGTATATAAACAGCAGCGTTCAAACTGCAGACAGTCTTTGGACACAGCAGCAGAACCCCGTAGAGAAGGGAAACCAGGCCAGCTATTTTCCACCCGCACTCTGAGTCACACCGGGGCTCTGGAGCTGAACCCAGGGCACGTGGTTGGGGATGGGGAGCGCGATGCCGGCCCCTCCTGGCTGCGGTGCTGGCTGCAGCTCCCACGGGCTGACCCTCTCCTGGTGTGGCTGCCGTGCCCCAGGAGGGCTGAGCAAGTGGTTGCAGCTGGACAGAATATGGGTCTGCAGTTACTAATGCTGATTTTAGAGCAGGAATGCGCACCTGTGTCAGTTGCCAACTGGCACCGTGTTCAGCAAAAAATGCGTGTGTGAGCCCGGCATTAAAAGAGGCATAAGAATTAGCGTGTATCAAACATGTCATTAGACACGTGCCTGGTAGACATAATGTAGGATAATGAACACGACCGTAAGAATAAATTAATAACTGAAAATATTTTTTATACATATGCGCACTTAAAACAGGATAAGAACCAAGTGACACTTGTGTCACCAGTTTATAATTAAAATGCAGTGCTTGAATGAAAATGTAAGCTTCAATTAGCCAGCACGACCCTGCTTCCGGCTTTACTTCCCACTGAAAAGCAACGATAACAAGCTCACATTTATTATCAGAGTTTTTCCTGGAGCTGTGCACTGAAACATGCTCACATCTGAGCCCTTTCACTGAAGACATTTTTTCGCTTCAGCAGTTTGGCATGCCATACAAAGGCTCTCTGATTTTTAGTGATGTTCACCTCCTCTTACATAAAAATGTTTTCTGTGCATATTATTTGGTTTTAGTTAAAGTCCAGGTGCACGGGTTACTGAAGAACCAAAAGGATGGCTCATCACATAGCACAATGAGTAATTATTGCTGAGCTTCGCTGTATTACACAGACAAATCCCTTCTTGGAGCTCAGCATTGTAGCTGTGAGAGAGGGAGAAAATACCTCCAATCTAGCCCAAAGTGCTACAAGTGTAAGAATAGATCCTCTGCTATATGCTTTGCCCTTTAATTTTTTAACTGTCTCAAGGGACAGAGTTTAACTATTTTGTTTAGAGATGCTATTTTGCATTTTAATTTTACCAGTGGGAAGTTAATACATACATAAATTATGAGGTCTCATCTGTTCCCCTGTTCTCATCCCAGGAGTCTTTCTAGTTAAGCTTTTTGTAAAATGGTTAAATAATACTCTGAGCTTGGCCCCAGCGTTTAGCCAAGATTTATTACCTTGGTTGGTGCAAGACCCGAAGTTCAGTGCTCCACTGCCTGAAACTGAAGCTCCTGGTATCTGCCAGGCAGACAGCTGAGCTCCCCATGTGGGCAGGAGGAAAACCCAGGTGCCTTCAAAGAGCAGCTCTGGAAATGTGTGCTGGATGGGGAGCTGCCTCCACAACCTTGTGGGAGGATGAATGCTGTGCTGCAGCCTGGCTGCTGCTCATCTCTGCAGCCTGGGTCCCTGGCTCGGTGCTCCATGCGAGGGGCAATGCGTTCCTCTTGAGATCCTTGAATTTCCTTTCGAGAACTGCTCACAGCAAGGCTGCCTTCCCAGACATCTATCTCGGAGGGTACTTCAGTGCCAAAAAATCAGAACCTTTTGGTCCAGGGCTTAGCCATCCTGGAAATGTCTGTCACGTCTTGAGGATATGCAGTAGAGTCTAAAATAAGCATGGGGAATGCCTTTATTGATCAGTGCTTAGGGCAGCTGGTGAAAGGGATGCAAGCCTGACCAGCCCCAAAATGGGAACATGCAGCAGGTGAGGCTCAGAATGTATGCTTAGAAAACAGGTCCTCCTGTGGAGGGGGACCGAACATCCACGTGTCTATTCTTTGCAATATTCCCTCTAATACTTCAAGCTATTTCTATGGGCAGCATTATTGTAGGATGTCAAGCTAGAAGATCCCCACTCCCTGTAGATGTGCTCTCAGCTTTGGGCCAGGCAGGGCTGTGCGGTGTGGTTAGAGTCCCCAGGAACTCTTCACGCTGTAACAACTGCAAACCTCCTGGTTTTTCACCGGTGTTATTCGCGTGGGACAGAGTGACCTCTCCAGAAAGCCTTTCCAGCAGCAGCAGCAGCAATCTCTCTCAATAGCATTTAATAACTATCCATGGAGAAAATTACACTCTATTTAAAAGGCCAGAAAAAACATCTCCAGTTTAACTCTGCTGACTTTGGTAGAATTACACCAAAAATGAGTTTTGTCTGACATCCTTTCCCATACTAATGTTCAGTAGCTGGGCTGAAAATGCCTTTCAAAGGCAGATAAACCAGTCTGAATGGTGAAATATTCTTTTAATTTTCCTTCGCATGCATTCTTTTAGGTGTAGTTTGGAAAGCTGCCCTCACGAGAGGCATCCCTTTAAATATTTATACAGCACCAATATGTAGCCACCTTCATACGTTTTTAATGATATGTTCCTTTCTAAATTAACCATTAGGTAACCCTGTTCTATTGCATTCCCTGTTTTACAGTGCTGTTACGCTACCCCTGGAGTGTATTTATTTAGCTGCAGAGCAATGAAGATGTCAAGGCAAGGCCAGGGGCATGATGGAAATTGAATTGTTGGAGCTCCTCCTCGATAGTGCACCCAGCATGCTGCTTGCAAGCCAAGGGGACCAAGGTCTCTGCTCCGCACCAGCCCATAGCCATCCACCCAGGCTTCATTTCTGTAATCGTAGCTCCTGGGATTTAGTGGGGGAAATACTGAAGTGAAACCCAACAGAGATGATCCTTGAGGTCATCCTCCTATGAAGTGCTGCTGATGGGCCTGCAGTGCCACAAGGCTCCTGAAGTTCTCCCTGGAGCAGCAGGGATGCCAGGTGGGTTTCTGGGATTTCCAGAGGCGTTTCTCTTCCATCTCCTCTGCCCATCCCTTGGTCTGTGTTCCTTCATAGGATACAGTGGTATGCTGAGGTGACTGGGATGAAGACCAGTGCTGTAGATGCAGGCAAATATCTTCATCATTTCCTCAGCTCTGATTCAGGCTAAAAACCCGCAGATGAGTACAAGTGTTGGCACAAGCTATCTTGTGTGGGTTTGTAGGAAGATGGGAGTTTGGACTCCTGTTCAATTATACCACGTTATCGTAGCAACGTGGTTTCTGCAGAAGGTGCTTGTGGTTTGTTTCCATTCCGGTTTCTATCCCTCTAAAGAGGAAATGGCAGCACCCTGAGAGTGGGGCTGCAGGACCCAAAGCTGCGCCCGCATCCCAGGTTCGGTGGGATGCATTGCTAGGAGGAGGTGGCAGCAATCTGGGCAGAGCTCCCCTGTGGCCTGGTACACTGAGAGACAGTGAAATTCCCCTTCTGCTGTTTCGTAAAGAAGAGTTGCACATTTCAGGGCAAGAAAACCAATCTTTCCTTCTCTTGCCTGCTAAAGGGGCCTTACCCTGTACTTGTTTTGTAAGCAAGAGCTTTGCTTAAGTCAGTGGAGATTTTGTGTGAGGATAAGGGGCTCAAGGAGCTGCAGAAATGCTGTTGCCTTGGGTCATGGTGTGTTGCAGAGACTGCTCCACGAGCACGCCCCTGTCTGCGATGCAGCTCCACTCCTGCTGTACCGAAGCGGCTGGAGTAAGGACGTCGGTCTCCTCTGCCATATCAGAGGCTTTAAAAAAGCACAGAGGTGTTTTTACGTCTTCTACGTGTGAAATGTGGTGTGATTTGTCTCCAGCCCCGACTCAGTTTGTTTTCCAAACAAAAGCCGTCCGGGCTTGGCGTTCCTGCTGTGTCTCACAGGAAGGTGCCTGGCAGCAGCTGAAATGCAGTGAACTCCTTTCTTCCACCAAGGGAAAATTCTGCAGTAACTTGAGATTCTTCGTTTCGCTGCAGCAGTAATTTTTACTCCATGTTTGCTGCAAATATGGTTAAGCTCTCTCTGTTTTGGAAGCAAGCAGTCAATGCATCTGAAGTGCATACTTGACATATGTTTCTTTTCACATGCTGTCCTCCATTCGTTGCATGTAGCAGATGCTCAGTTTACCACTTCAAATGTATTCGTATTTACTAGAAATTATTCTAGAAAATAGCTGTTTGCAACGAAACATTTCCAGCCCTTCCTCTGGGTGCTGAGAGCTCCTTCTGCAGCTGTCCGGGGTGGCTGCATGCAGATGTTGACAGGTTAATTTGCATTTGAAGAGCTGGATGCAGCGAGCTAAGCGAGCCTTTTTCTTCCCTGCCTCTGAAGCCAGTCACTTAAACACTCCATGCCAAGTTCGGCCCCCGATGCTACTCTTTTTAATTAACTAGAGCAGCATCCAAGCTGAGCTTCGCCCATTGTTAGCTGCCCATTTATTCCGGGGTTGAATTAAGCCCCCTGACTCTGTAAAAGAAAGGGTTATATTCTGAATATTGATCGTACAACAGCGAAATGCAAGGACAGTCCTCGCGCACAGCAAGGCAGCGTGCACAAGCTGGTGTATCTGATTTCCACCACGCAGACCTGCTCCCAGAAACCACAGGCTTAAACCCTCCAGCTGAGGCCCTTGCTTTACCTGGCTGATGCACACCACTGGAGTCAGAAACGTTTTATTAAAAGAAAACCCTGCTATCAAGAGAAATGCACGTCTGGCACTGCTTGATCCATCTTCTTGGAGAGTATGCTTTTCTTTTGTGTAGTTTTGTCTCCTTTAAAATAAGATTGCATAAAGGCTTCCAGCACAAAGACCCAAATTTAGACCTCAGTCCCTCCTGTTGGTAAAGAGAAAGGCACAAGTCTTAATCCACAACCATGCTGTCACCCTTTAAAAGCGGTTGCTCCAGGTCTTTCATGCACCCGATCCATCCACGTTGACTCAAAGCGTGATTTCACAGAGTCCAAAAACCTTCCTGCTGCAGCACACAGACGAGCTAACACCCAAAGAGCTGCAGCCCTGTTGAGACCAAGGCCCATGCACTTTGCTTCCTCTTCGTTTTCTTTCCTTTAGATGTTACAAAACTCTCAGTGAGAGCTGCATGCAGCAGGTATTAGAGCACTGAACTGAACCTGCACAAGCATGGAAAGGCATAACTAAGGCTGTCTTTTTTTTTTTTAACACGAATGTCACTGTGCTTCTGTGCTTCCCTGCCATGCCCCTGCTGGGATCAGCTGTGGGCAGATGCTGCTCTCACTTCTCTCCCATAATCTGGATTGCAGCAGTTCTCCACTTTGCTGCTGCTGGTCCATTTACATCTGCATCTGGGATTGCTTGTCAAGGCTGCCATAGGACAAAGCTGCCCATCTGAAATTTGGTTGCTTCGACCCACTCATAGGCATTACAGCTCACAGAAATAATACGTGGAGCTCAGTCTGCATTTTAGAGCATTAGTGGCAAAATTCTCACTGATCACAGCTGAGCACAAATTAATTAATCACCCCTAATTGTGTATGGGTGAAGTATGTGGAGCCACTGCCTTGCTTCAAGTAAAGCATTTCTTCCGGTCCGCTTGCACCAGGCGTGACGTTTTCCTTAAACATATCTTTTTTTGTTTGTTTGTTTATTTGCAACAATTTAAGGAGAGGCATGGAGAGCTGTGCTGCTAGACAGGCGTGATTCAGGTACCCATGGCGACATGAGATCACTGCACATTGTCACCAACACAAGAAGATTAGATGAGAATAACTAAGAATAGAATTTTTGACCTTCAAGATTTTCTTATCTGGAAACATTATAACCGGATAGCAATGCAACCCAACTTGTCAACACGAAGAAATAAAAGAAAAGTAAAACTAATTTAAAACCCCACAGTGGCAGGGGAATAAATTCATACATTTATCATTTCAGAGGTTCCCATAGCTCCTGCAACTTCTCCTGCAAGGTTTAAATTATTAATATTTTTTTTTTACATTATGTTTACTCTCCTAAGAATGGAATACCATTTACAGAAGCTCATAAGGATGAAAAAAAGCATTTTCCTTTTGTGCTTTAGCTCACACAGTTAATGCACACAAACCCACACCTTTTAGCTTTCTGAAAGCTCGGTTCATACCGGCAGATTGAATTCATTCAATATGCACGAATTTATTTCATAATCCTTAAAGGAAGAAGGATTATTCCTTGAAATGTTACTTGCTGTACATCTCAGGGTTGGCACAAGACCTGACCCGGCCCAGCCCATGGGTCAGTTCTTCACAGCCACTCCCATGCTGGACTCGGAGAGGATTACGTGACACAGCGAGGAACGCCCTCCAAGGGGAGGACAGGCTCTCCAATGGGCCCTCAGAAGTCATGGAATCATAGAATCATTAAGGTTGGGAAAGACCACTAAGATCACCTAGGCCGTCAACCCATCCCTGCTGTGCCCACTAACCATGCCCCTCAAAAGTCAACAGCATTACACCTGCAGAGGATTCTCCTGTTAGGGGGACGTGTGATCTCTGACCACCCTAGGCATGCAGCTCTCACATCTCCGTAGGATGGCTCCTCTGCTCAGGAGGGCTTAGGAACAGATCCCAGAGGGATTTAGGTCTTGCCATGCCTGAGAAGTAGAAACCCAGCTAACAAACCCAGGCCCCCTGTGCAGTGATTGACAGCAAAGAGTCAAACCACAAGCGGGATGGTGTTGGCCTTGCAAAACCTTAGTGCTGGTGTTTCAGGTTCAGCCCGCCCTGAGGATGGCTGTCACTTTGGGACTCACCTGGGTGGCGTGCACCCCCATGGCTGCTGGCCTGGGGCACTGTTTTAGAGCTAAGCATCGCCAGCAGAGCCTTGCCTTCAAGGAGGCTTTGCTGGCCCGCAGCCTGGTGAATTCGCTCCGTGGATCATTAGTGATCTATAATCACTAGGACAACTCTCTGAGAGCTTATTGAGGAGTGAGAGGCCTGATGCATCCGCAGCGCTGCGTGCAGGGAGCTGCTGGAGCTGATATTTCCACACACCGAGTATTTTTAGAGCCATCCTATAGCGCAGAATTTTTAACTTCCATTTCACAGACCTTGAAGCCTGGCAAACTTTCATTAACATTTGATGCCTTGAAGTCATGCAAGGTTTGGGGGAAAAGGGAGGGGAAGGAGGAAAAAGAAAAGCGTGAAGTTTGCAAAGTTGCCTTGAAGCTTAGAAAAAGCCTCCAGTCCCCCCCCTCTCCTTACCAAGTGCTTTTAAGGTACCCAAACCACGCAGAGAGCATAGCCAGAATCCAAAACCATGGCTGTGTGGGAGAGTCCTGTTTAACTGAAAGCTGATTTAAGTTAACATGTTAAATACCTGGAATCTCTCCGGCCCCTGGGGAGATTCGAGCTCTGTTTGAAGAGAGATCCTCACCTTAAAAGGATTATGCTTCTCGTCTTTGTCCATTATTAGACGACTTCACTAATATAGGGCAATTTGGCCCAGAAAGCCCCAAATTATTTATAAACTCTCATGCCTCCATCCTGGAATGGAGACCCTGGGACACAGAGCTGATAAAGGATTTGCTGATGGGAAGCAGAAACTTCAGTCTCCCACTGCACATGCTGCCATTTCTGCTCAGCACAAAGTAAGGCTCTTCTACCCAAATTCACACATGGAGAAAACAGTTCTTCCTTAGCTAGAAGGCAGACTTTCAATGGGAGAGTAAATTATGAGAAACTTCATTTACCCCCCCCCCCCAAAATACACACGCATATGCATCTCTTTGCATGCAACTGAGATTCCTCAAAGGATGCGGGAGTGGGAAGAGGAGACATATTTTTGTCTCCTTGGCAAAAACACATTGGCACCATCTCCCTGAGTTGTAAAGCGTGAGTAAGAACCAGAACGCGGCCCCGTTAAGCGACGCGGGTGTTGGAAAGCTGCCCTTGGGCTGCCTGCCCCTGTCTGCCAGCACGGCTGTGGGGAGGGGGACGCGAGCTGCTGGGGGGCTCAGCGTGGGGACCCCGAGTAGCCACGTGGATGCTGCACGGCTCAGCCCTGTGTATGAAGGGGAGAGGAGCTGTAAATCTCTCCCTGAGCGTGGCAGGGCTCCCGGGCAGGCAGAGCTGCTGTGTACCTCTTGGGAAGGCTCGCCATGGTGGTGACAAGCTGGGCCTCTCCTGCTTTCAAAACTCGGGAGGAAACGTAGTCCCCAGGATGCTGTTATAAGAGGGCAGGCTCTAATCCTCACAGGCACAATACTTAGATATTCAAGGCTAATTAACAATCAGCCCTACAAGGTACAGGAGGTTCAGCCAACAGCTCCCGGCCATGAGCATGTCCCACCCCACCCCATCCGCAGTGGTCGCTCCATACCTTAGAGGTGCTGGAGAGTGGAGAAGGAGCAAAGAGGGAGGGCTGTGATGGAGCCAGGCACACGGCTCATCTGCATGTTGTTAGTGCTTCACAGCAAAAGGAAGAGTCCTCGGTTTTCTCCTCCCAGCTGGACACCTTCCTGGGCACTTCCATGCCATCCTAGGACAGCACAAAGCCAGGAGCATTCCAGTTACAGTGGGAGACATGCCTGCTGCCGATAAGGGCTGGGACTCTCAGATGCATTATTTAAAATCCCAGATTGGATTGCCCAGAGCTATCCCCCGCACTGTCCTTCCCTGAATCAGGAAAAACACTGCATAGTAAAATGCAGTCTGAAGCACCGAAAGAGGGAAGAACTTAAACTTGGAATTCTCAGCAATAAAATATTCATGCATTTGTGCTTTAGTGCATTGTAATTTCGCATGATACGCTTTGCTTTTCAAGACTGACTAGATTAAGGCACTTCTGATTCATTGAACATATTTTCCCAAATGCTTTTTTCCACGAGTATTGTTGGGCCATTGTGCTTAGTGGTATTTATTAGCCAATGTAACATGGAAGCTACATCTTCCACAAACCTGGGAGAAACCTGCTTAAATGTGTTGCTCAATCTCAGCAGAGAAGAAAACAGTTCTAATGAATAATTAAAGCTTAAAGAGGTCATCCTGGTTTTACAGTCTCATTTTTATTTGTCACTGTTTCGCTTGCATTAGAAAATAGAAAGTTTCAGGTGCAGGATCCAAGAGAAATCCCTCCTGCTTGTGTTCATTTAAACAGACCTATTTGGTAACGTCTACATTTTTATTTATGGGGTCATTTGTTAACCGTAAGCATTTAAATCAGTCCCAGGAATTGTAAGCTCCAGGCTCCGAATTCTCATCGGGCAGTGCCTCGTGCCCACACCTCCTGGCAGCACCTCGAGTGCCGACTGCTGGGGGTGCCCAGGGTGCCGTGCAGGGAGGCAGGCACGGGGCAGGGGGGGGCTCAGTGAGGACCCAGGTTGCCATCTGGTCCCCATCTCCGCAGGCACCACCAATCTGCCAAGCTCCCACTCTCTTCCTAGGCCCTCTCCTTGCCTCCAGCCACACACCATCCCCCTCCCATCTCCTCCTCCTCTTCCTCAGCTCTCTTTTCTTCCCCCGTTCTTCTATGCTCCCTTTCCTTCCTGCTCTCCCTTTTACCTCAAACCTCGCCTGACCAGCCCACCCCATCCCCTGCATGAGGCTGCTCCAGGGATGCACCCTCTACCAAGCCTGCGAGCCACCTCATGCTCCTTACAGGATTCTCTTTTCCTCTAATACATCATGCAGACATATTTAAAACCTTTGCCTTGAGTTTTCCAAACCCAGCCATCAGCAGGGCCTGGCAGCTACACCCCCTTTTCCTAACCTTTACGTTCCCTGTTGTCATCATCTGCCTTGTTTCAGTCCCGCATCACTGATTGTGCATGATCAATCTCTAGAGGCTTTGCTTCTATGTATAACTCAACAAGCTGGCATAGAAATGAGGAAGACATGCTCCAAAATGAATGCGGATCCAACTCAAGGTCGCAGCATTATGAAGACGGGCATATTGCAAGCATTGCCTTCAATTAAAATGATTTATGGAACAAAATTTCCCTATTGCTTCTTTAATATCCAATTGTTTTTCCAAATGCCATCAACTTATGATAAATCACAAGGGACTGAAGAGACATGGAATGATTACCTGATTCAGGAGTGTCCAAATATTCTACATGTTCCTTATCAGCAAACTGATGTGCTCCTTTGTCACTACTTTCCAGTGCAACCCTCTCTCTTCTTTATTTCCATGAAAACCATTGCAGTGTGTGAATAACTTCTCCCACAGAGCTGAGCAGAGAAGAGCCAAAATAAAGAGTTCAGTTCTAGACGTCACTGCTATTAGAGCAGACAATAATTCATTGTGTGCTGAGAAGTAATTACATGACGACTTGTAAGCTGCTGCTACATGAAGAGATATCACAAGGAGCATCAATAATGTGAACTGTTTTCCTATTGACTAGATCTGGAGGTTTTGCCCATTACAGAGGACAATGACAGGTGCATCCTTACCCCAGACATCCCAGTTTCTTAAATTTTAGACTGCTGCTTGGCAACTGCAGAAGAAACATGCAGATGTGGTACTTAAGGGCATGGTTTAGTGGGCATTATTTGTGGTAGGTGGACGGTTGGACTAGATGATCTTAGAGATCATTTCCAACCTTAATGATTCTATGATTCTAATGCTAAAGGGGATCTAAAGTACGAATGGAGAATGAGAAAGCAACAGCACAAGGCTGTAGATGTACAAAAGTTGAGGTGGTAGAAGATACAGGAGACAAAGAGTCCTGCACATGCTGGCCATACTTCATCTGTTCCAGAACAGTGTTTATTCCCTAGATGTGACCTTGTCTCTGTCTCAGATTATAAACTCACCAGGGACTTTGGAGAGATGTGAATGTCCATTTCCTTCAATTCTTCCCCCAGGTAGTGATGAGCTATGATAGAGGCTTTATAGACATGCTGTGGTTGTAAGAGGTGAAAACATCAAGTCCTGGTTGATCACCATGTTAATGAGGGAGAACTGATGACTTACTGTAGTAAGGGAAACCAGATGGATAAAAACCAAACTATGCCTTAAGGGAAACTTGATTCCATTTGTGCCAACACAGGGGAAAAGCACAGTTTGACAATGTGAAAATAAACACGATTTGTCATTTTGCAGCATATGAACGCTTCATCAGACAAAATGACTATCTGTCCTCAAAATTGCATCCGGTAAAATTTGGCATTTCAGCCTTCTTGTAATGATTGATAGACTGGCAGGAATCTGCCTGAATGAGCAGATTTCATACCAGTGAATGTATGCCAGGGTCAAGAATGCTGGGGGGAAATGCGAGTTTTGGTCCAAATCAAGATGCATTTGAGTCCTAGCTGGCATACAGGGCAGCACATCTTACTTCCCACTGCTGTCTGAGGTGCTGGAGACATGATGGCCACTGTGTAGTTACAGCTGTGAACAGCAGGTCAGCCTCTGATGCATTGTGCCAGTTGGTTACCAAGTACCTCTTTAATTCTAGGCGTTTTGGACCAGAGTGTGATAAAGAGCTGGAAAGTGGCTGGAGGTTGACTTGCAGTTTGGAGTCATGCTGGGTGAAGATGCTCACCTGAGAACCCAACACCAGCTCCTGGCATGTTAGACCAATGTTAGCCTAGGTAGAAAATAAGAAATGAACGGAGGTTTCCATCCAACCTCCAAATGATTTTAAAGGAACGATTACAGAGCCAAGCAAAGCCAGCCTTGGCAAAGTGACAGTGGAGCAAAGGATGGAGATGAGTGGTGAGACAGGTTTCTGGGCTGCTGGGATAAAGGAACGCTGCGTGAGACGCGGGACGAGACGAGGTGTGAAGGCAGAGCACAGAAAGTGGGGCCACGGTCTGTATAGAAAAGCAGACAGAGAAAAGTGAGTTAACAACCCCATGACAACCAGAAACGTTGACAGTCTCTTGGGGCTGAGCCAGGCATGGGAACACTCACTGTGGCAGGGCTAACTTAGCTCTGATTTCAAGAAGTTCCTCAAGCAGCATAACCAGCACTGTTCATACCCAGGCTGAGGAACTGCCTCTCTTTTCCTATGCAGAAGATTTGCAGAGTGCAAAATGAATATCAGGGCAGAAAGTACGTCAGTGGTTCTTCCTACAAAAAAAAGAAAACCAACACAAATACATTCCCTCAGTGAGATCCATAAAAAGGGGCAACATAATAAGACAGATAAGTCATGGAACCACACAAAATTTCCCCCAGATTTGCCATCCAAGAAACAGCACAAATGGATGTAGTTAATAAGGAACAAATTGAAAACAGTTACAGGGCAGATTTCAGCATTGCATGGAGGGACTGCTGGGGTGGAATAATGCAGTGCACTATTTCATCTGCAGGCTGGCTAAGGGAAGGCAGCTGGGAAGGGAATAGGAGCTTTGCTGAATAACCTCTGTCATAACTTCTGCGGCCAAAATACTGGTTTATGAGGGGGATGCTCGAAGAAAATGGAAATGAAGTAGCACAAAATAATGTGTAACATACAATCAAATCTTATCTACTTTGCTGCTGCCCTACATTTCCCTGATACCATTGGTATTCATTGTGGTAGCACAAGGACGCTTAGTACTTTTGGCAGCAGTTTTGCAATGACTGAAGAGAATTCAAAGGACAGCAGCCAGACTCTGTGATGTGTTTTATTAGCTCCCAGATGTGCAGGTGAGGTGAATCTTCGGGAAATGAGTTTCGTTGCCACAGATTTCCTAACATCACTCAAGGTCTCAGATAAAATCTTACAATGGAACAAAAGGCTGTCGTAGAATTTTAAAGACGTCTTTGGCAAAGCGTCATTTCTGCGCTTGTTCATTTTGTACTGTGCCATACAAATCCACAACTTCTTTGATACTTGCCCAGCTGAGGACAGAATGTTGGCTGCTGAGGCTGTGTGTACCTTCATGAATTAAACCAAGCCTCTGTAGGCTCTTCCCTGGGTGCCTTCTTGTGTGGGTAATCCAGAACCTGGAGCTGTTTTGCCAGATAGAACACAACAGTGATCAGTGCGTTGTGAGCTGGATTGCAGCATGCCAAAATTTGCTCAATGAGCAATATTGTTTGTGCCAGAACCAGAAGGGACTGCTCACCAGCAGATGTCTTCACCATCCCAGTGAGGTGTGTTCTCCTGTGTGGCTATTGCATTTTGAGACCATTGCAGAAAAAAGCACACCAGGATGGTGCTTTGCCATCCTAAACATGAAAGAAGAGCAAGATGGAGCAGGCAGCAAGAGCAGCTGGTAGTTACTCCTATGGCTGCAAGGAGAGGGATGGGAAGTGGTGAACAGAGGGTCTGCAGGCAGCATGGGGGGACAGGAGGGGGCCTTCATGTCACAGCAGGAAGCTAAAAGTAAGAGACTAGAGGAGGAGCTTTACTTTGCCCACCGAACAATTGAAAATAGATCAAAAGAAGAACCCAAAGGGTTTGTGAGAGCTGACAGCTCCTAAGGCAGAAAGTGGGGCAAATTTCATACATTTCAACATTTTAAAATAATTTTCATTTTGTTAGAGTGGGAGCAAACAAAGGGATTTGGATATCGCTGATACAAGGTGAGTTTGTAACACTGACATCAGAATCTGGCCCTTCACCTCTGCTCCTTAAAAGTAAGCAGCTCAGCTCCCCACAACGAGAAATACATTATTTATCCATCTCCTCAGATATTGAGCATTTTCTGAAAACAAGACCTACCCTGGGAAAAACATGACAGTAACCCCGGGTACTAGCCCTGCTCCTCATCAAACTCATCTTCAGGAGGAACCAAAAATACAAGCTGTCAAATGGACAAAAATCTCCCTGACTGTCAGGACTCAGGAGGTGTCAGCCAGCATCTGGCTCAAAAACAACCTATGCTTCGAGTTTCCAGCTTCACCAGGATGTTGCCATGGCCAAAGGCAGACTCCCAATAAATGAGTATTTAACCTCCCAAGGCTTTTTCCTCTGCTGGCTCCATCTTCCTTGGCAGTGAAGGCAGAGGCACAGCAGCCATGTGGGGTAGCAAATTCACTTGGGGTGTGTTTTGCACACGACCTGCATCAATACTTCATGATTTCTTCTGCAGTGACAGCATTAAGCGTCCTCTGGCAGAAGCTCATAGGAGCCTGCTCACTCGAGTAACTTAAGGACAGACCTGTGAAACTGTCAGCAAACAGCATGAGACAAATCATCAAGCCCTGGACAAATTAACAGAGAACATGCCAATTTACAGGGAAAAAAATCTAATTCTGTCCCCCGTGGGCAGCGTGGAGAGGTCAGGCCCACAACAGCCCCTATCTGACCATCACCTCCTTGGAAAGCAAGAGGAGGTGCCTCACCCTTTCCTCCCCACAGTGGTTATTGTACCACAAGAGGAATGACGAGAAGGTTAATTCAGCTGCTGCCTTTGTCATTGTGTGTCGGCCCAGTGAGGCAGTGGGGTCATACTGCTAGGAAATCAAAGGAATGAACGCAGTGCACAGGGAGATGCTGCGATGCACGTTTGGAGGAGAGGAACATTATTTGGCACACCTGCTCTCCTTTGCTCACTATTGCTCGAGTCGCGCTGGAGAAGATTTCAGAAGTTGTCAGCAGAGAAATCTTCCTAAGGAAAAAAAAAAAAGCACCAAAGTGTTTCTGTGCTCTCCTGGAAGCCCCAGCGCTCCCGCTCCCTATAAATAGAGGATCTCCACGTTGGTTGAAGGCAGTGCAAAGCCGTGCTGTTAAGGAAAACCCAGTCCCACATGGCATTGCTGGGATGGATGCTGTGTTCAGGCAACTTCTGTTACAAATCCCCACTCTGCATGGCAGGCAGAGGGCTGGGATGGTCTCAATCAGCCTGCCCTGTGCTGATACGTTCAGAACACTTGTCAGCTAAACGTTCCGATATCCCAGTGTTGCAGTAAATCAGGCTAATGGTTTGCTTCAGAACTGAAGCGGTTCCCTGCCAACTGCCCTCCCTTTCATGCGCAGTCAGCTCCTTGCAACTTGTATCCCCTGTTTCTGGAAACACGTGCTGTCAAATGATCTTGTAAGTCATTTCCTTACACGTCTTCAAACCATCCCTGAAGACCCTTGTTTGCCAGAAAGAAATCAGCTGCTCCGTGTGATGCTGGGCAGCTGCTCGCTGTCCCTACCTGCCTGCAGGTAATTGGTGCAGCCATGCGACCACTTCTGCAGCTGACATTCATAGCACTCATTCCATCAGCAGACCCTCCCTAAGGAGAAAACTCTGCTTTACTCTATTAATAGTGTGCGTGGGTGTGCTCTTGGTATCCGTAGCTGCTCAAGACCTACAGGAATGTGGCGTGTTGGCAGGAGAGAGTTTGACCCAAGGAGGCAGCAAATGTCTGATGTCTCACAAGAAAGCCAGCATAAATAAGTCCCCAAAGGGCTGTTTTGCTGCAGTCTTACCAAGAAGGTGGGTGAGACGGCTGGTAGATGAAATGGTTAACCAAGCACCAGCTCTGCAGAAGCTGCTGATGGAGAGGGAGGCAGCAGCTAGCCCCGTTTATCCTCATGTGTCTCCCACTGCTATCAGATATCGCCTCCCGAAAGCTCGTGCTCAGAGCAGGGAGACGGAAATTGCTATTGACAGAAGTACCCCGCAGACAAGGTCCTCTGCTGCAAAGCTGCTAGCATCTTGCATGGTGGAAACCTATTTTAAATGACAACAGAACACTATGTTTTGGAAAGACGTTGCTGTGTGGTTTTCAAAATTACGGAGGAAGGGGGGGGAGGTGGGGAACAGAAGTGCAGCCTTGGCAAACACCGTCAGGCACAAAGCGCTCCATCTTCCAGAGCTCATCTGTGCAAACGCTTCCAGGGCATCGGGGAATGTTGTCACTGACGAACACCAACCATGGGTAACGTCAGTCTGAAAGCAATGGCTGATGGTATGGCCAGCAACGATGCGATCACAGAATGCAACCGGCATTAAAAACAACAAGGCTGGTCAGAGCTTGCCTCCTACAGCATTGAGCACTGTTCTCAGTGATCAAAAAATACAGCCCCACTGAACACTTCTGCAGCAGTACAGGCTGTTATTGAAGGAGTGCTTCAGGAAGAGCAAGGAGAAAGCGCAATGCCGTCATGAGTTGTGATCGCTGCTTTGATTTACCGCTGGAAACTCAATGAACTTGAGATCCCAAACCCCAAAACAAAGCTTAATCTTGATTAGGCTCTCCACTTACCCCCTTATCATATTATCTGAGTACATCACGCTCTAATTATAGGTATCTGAGCACTTAGTGGGGTCGGGAGGTGCTAATCCTGTGGAAGAAGCCCTTGAACACAGAGTGAAGCCGAGTCTGAAACAACTTTAAGTTTTTAAATGCCAACTAAGTGTGCTGCAACCAATGGAAAAAACATTCTGACATCAGCAGCACTTCAGAAAATTTGCCTCTTCCTCATCATTAACCCAGATCCTGAGCCTTGGCTCTACATTCAGAATGCAGTTATTATGATGAGGAGAAAAAATGCATTATAATATTTGTATTTCTAAAAGCATCATTTAAACATATCAGTAATCATTCACAGAAAGGCGTAACACTTACAGCGTCTCGGTGGGATGTTATATCTTACTCTCAAGAGGTATACAGAAGTGCTTCTCAATATTTTAGTATCTGTTAGGCAGTGGTTGCAGTTTATTTATCTCTCTCTAGCGGATACAGAGTTACGAGTTAAATATTCCATCTTCCCCTCCAAAGGATATAAGCAATCATATTCCTGTGCTCATGGAAACAGCAATTCCCCCTTCCACATCACATCCTGGTGTGGAAAATGGCACTGGCACTGGGGGAGTCCCCATCCCTGGAGGTGTTCCACAACCATGGAGCTGTGGCACTGGGGGACGTGGGCTTGGTGGGGGTGGGCTGGGCTTGGGCTTGGGGATGTTACAGTGTCTTTACCAACCTTAATAATTCCGTGATTCTGCGTGTTTCTTCGAGGCACACTCCATGAAGTCCTTGAGAAGAGCTTCCAGGAGTTCTCACCTTGTGTAGATGCTGCAGAATGGTTGTTGTTGAATTTAATTGAGCCATTTCCTTTTCTACCTCTTCTATTTCATGCCTGCTGTTCTTTCGCATTGCTTTGCATGTTAGGACAAGGAACCGAGTACTCTACCAAACCTCGAGGGAAGGAGGGTGTTTGTATTTTTGTATTTAAGTACGACTGACGTTGTGCTTTAAAAACCAACTGCTGCTTCAATAGCTTCCAGCCTGGCTACTTTGAGTTTGTTCCAAATCTGAGTTTCAAAGCCCATCATTACGAAAAAAAAGGCATTCTTATGTTTTCCAGCAAAACTTTGTTTTTGATACTTTAGGGATTTAAAGAGTCCTCCACACCCTGTAGATCATCAGAGTTCTTGATAGCAGCTTCAAGCCTCACTGAGAATTTAATGAGCTGTCACTGAGTTACATGACATCTATTAAGATTATGGAAAAAAATTATCCAGTTTGCTGCTGTTATTAGCTATCAAGTACTACAGACACTAGAGAGAACCCTGAACCAATATCCGTGATCTCAGCTATAGCAGAAGTATCAGGAGGAATATTTTGCAGCCAAATTTCACAGCCATGTGCTGTGTCTGTACTAAAGTTGGTCAGAATGACCGACCTCCATATCCCTAAAAGCTACAAATGAAAAGGAATTCTCAAGCTCCTCTGGAATTTTCCGCTTAGGGCTGATTATCTTTTTCTGCCTCTACTAGACTTGGTGGTAGAGGCTCAGGGTATAAAGGACAGAGGGACAAAGGACTCCAGCCATAACACAGGAGAAACCCAAACACTGCTAAGCCCAAGCCATCCTGTCCTGCTGGCACATTTCAGCCCTGCAGTGGAAGGGATGGCTTCACAGCGTCATTGTAGGAGGAAGTTCTGCTAAGGGGCCCATTTCATTCCGAACTTTAATAACATACAGCCATTTTATGGAGGCCAAAACCCTCCCACAATCCATCAGCACTGCAGACACAAGAGGCTTGGGGAATTTGGTTTTGCAGGCTTTGTATCTCTTAATTGAATTTCTGGAAGCAGGACATTTGTTTGGGCTGCTGCCCATGCCCAGGCTCTGGAGCCTCATAAGGAGCAGCAGGAGCTGGAGTGCTCTCTCCTGCATGGAGCCCTGGGAGATCTGTTACCTGTGAAACTTCTGCTTTTCTATCAACTCCAGATAAACTCAACCAACTGAATTACAAGTTCTTGAAGAAACACCTACAGTCTGCCCAGCGGCCCAGCCTACATGCACAAAAGCAGAGTGTCATTGAAAGGCCTGTTTCCACAGGATATTAGCGTGACAGGACTACTTTTTATTTATTTTTCTTGCATAGGAGAGAAAATAAATCGTACTCTGAATGTATTTCCTCTAACTTGGCCCACCATCATGAAAAGGTTCCAAGAAATGACCGTCGCATCTCAGAGGCTCTGTTACGCTGGGAGAGGCTTAGTTCCCCTTGTGTGAGCTGCCATAAAAATAAACAGGGGGATCTTTAAAATCTGGGCTTGCTGGGAGTGCATGCAGTCCCAAGCTGGGGGCAGGGGATGCAGGAGGAATAAGCTCAGCAGGGCAGTGCTGCCTCCTGCACCGGGAGCCCTGAGGTGTTGCTCACAGCCTCTGAAACGCTGTGCAGGGAAAGCCGGAGCCCTCCCTGCAATTAGAGCAGATCTATCATTTGCTGGAAGAATTAAATGCACTGTAGTAGCAAACCTGCAGTTGACACTCACAGGGTGCAATTGAAATCCCGCGGATTAGTAATTCTTTTGAGATCTTTGTAATCATTGGTAATAGGTAGTGAAATAAATCCACGGTTATATCCTACAGACTGCAGCTGTGCTTCTGTTAAAGTCGTATTAAGTGATGGTTTTTAAATCCTTCTGCCAGCTAGAGCTGTAAGTACTGAAACTCCTGTGCAGAGGATAACTCACCCTGCGTGACGGATGCTCCTGAGCACCAAAGTGCTGGTTAATGAATAATGAAAGCACCACGGCAGAATCACACCTCGGGGCCACACTGCTGCAGGAAGCTCTCAGGGAGAACTCCCCGTGCAGCTCCCGGGCTGAGACTGGCTGCAGCTCTGCACGATCGTGATAGAAAGTAATACAAAGCACTGATGCAAACCTTTGTGCAGATGGAGGAAGTGCTGAACGCTCCGTCTTGTTCAGCTGAGCGAGGGGTTCACCCATCCGACCCTGGCATTGTCCCTGCAGGTCTCAGGAGTGCACGCTCACAGCCTGGCTTCCTGCACGAGCTCCCAGTTAGCTAAGCAAATATGCCAATAGAAATTGAACCAACCTTGAGGGGGACGCGCGGGTTTAAGTTGCAGCAGGAAGAGATTTATGGACTTGTTTTCCAATTGAAGAGGCATCAGACAGTTGAACATCCAGCAGCTCTGACAAGGGAAGCAGCAGCTCACGGGGATGAGCGTGGTCCCGGTGCCCAGCCTTGCTGTGCAGCCCATGCTGTGGGGCAGGGACCCGCAGGGACAGCCACGCTAGGAACAAAAAGCAGCTTTGCAAACTCGGTATCCTACCAAGATAAGCACAGCACTGAGAAAGGAAAGCACAGAGAGATCAAAAAACTCAAGAGATGGCCAGTAGTGGCAGAGTGAAGAGAATAACGGAGGAATCCTGGAATTCCTGCAGCTGAGCTTCCGATCCACCTGCTCCAAATGTCTAAGCTAAGAGATTGTTTCTTTATGGCATAAAACATCAGTGGCAAAATAGTTGCATAAGCAGAGTACTCTATAGGAATAGGAAAGGGGAATAAAGCAGAGCTGGCAGAGGCACTTATACCTGGTTCTCTTGAATATGTGTTGTTTGCTTTGTTTTCATTTAGGAATCTACAAAGGACATTGCTTCCGAATCAACCACTTCCCTGAAGACAATGACTACGACCACGACAGCTCGGAATACCTGCTCCGTAAGTTGGAAAGTAGATCCTGGTGCACAGAACGAACAGCCCCAAGAGAGGGATTAATCACTGCAAAAGCCTGGCCCTCAGGGATTCCTATTTTAAGGATTTCCTCCATCCATGGGAATTCACAACGTTTTGGTGCCCATGCTCTTAAAATTGCACAGAAATATACTAAATGAAAACGACAGCATTCCCAGATTGGAGAGGATGTTTTACAGAGGGAGCATTTAGCTGGTTCCTGTACCAAAAGCAGTTTGAGGAGTGAGTTCCTGCCCATGAGGAAGCTTTTCCTGTTGCTTAAACACAGCCCTTATGCAAGCCTCATCCTTTGCAGCTGCTCCAAACCACCTCCCATGCAGTGAAATTGCTGCAGTTTAGGAAGGAAGCTGAAATTCCTGCACATAACAGCAAAATCTCAGCAGGAATGTGGGCTGCAATTTCCCTGCACAGGCAGCTGGCTGCTGATGCTCTGTGCTGGCGTGAAAGCCCGCACAGGAGAACCTCCATCCACCAACACGGTGCTTGAAATAACAGCACTCCTTCTGTCTGTTCTGCATCTGTTGACACAACCTGAGTGTGAAACTTCATGAATCCTGCAAAATCCAAGTTACGTTTCCCCCTCCCCTTGAGCTGTCCTACCTTGTTGTTTCTTTTGTGCAAAAGAGCTGACCGGCGAAGCTGAAAGCAATGCCTTTTGCAAGAGAAAGAAACTGCAGTTCACAAGGTGTTGGGAAAGCTTCAGGGAGCAATGAGCAGGACTGCTGGCTGAGACATCCAGCGAGGCAAAATGCTCCTCAATTACACCGCAATTAATTACCTGAAACACCACTTAGAGAACCACTCTGTCCTTCTGCTCACTTCTGGGAAACAACTTCTGTTTACTAAGACAGGAAGGGGGGGGGAAAGGGCTCTCTGGAAAGTGTGCTTACCAGAAAACCCAGATCTTTTTTCATCTTTCCTCTTGTCAATTTGGATCAGTCATGGTGCTGGGGTGACATGATTGCAGTGCTCGGGCGAAGGCAGGCTTGCAGAGTGTGAGCGCGGCTGCATTTGTCTTTCATACAAAGCCTTGGAACTAATGTTAAATTGATGCCAAGTCAGCTTTAGGAAAGAAACATCATTAGTAAAAGGACTGTAAAGGAAAGACGAATTAAGCAGCACCTCGATAAAAGTGCATTACGCCATCTTTGTTTGGAGGTAGGGATGGGAAAAACAGTTACAGCTGCTGTGTAAGACAGGAGATGGGTAAATTGTTTTTAAGTGTTCTGCAACTGATGATCCTAAAAGCTGCTTTCAGGAGTCACTAAGTACAGTCCTTAAAAGCAAGCTGGCCCAACCCCTGGTGCCTTCTGCAACACCGGGATTCAGCCACTGCACCCTCAGATCCGAGCTCACCCCCTGCACTCTGCACAGACAGCAGGAACCTCTGCTTTAACTCCTGGAGAGAAAACTGCCACTTCAATTAAAATGAACGCAGGTGATTTAGAGATTACAGGAAGGTTACGTACTTAAATCAAGAACAAATGGGCTTATATGTAAATGTAGTAGGGACCAAATCATTACTCAATGAGACGCAGAGACGAGGGTACAGGTGATGTGAGACCCTCCTTCCCACTTCTGCCTCTCTGCAACACCTTTGCAAGCTGCTGTCCCCACACCAGCCATCAGGACCTGTAGCTGTTCCTCAGAACAAGGCCTTGGCTGGGGACAGCCCTAATTGTTCATCTCAGGGAGGTAAAGGGAAAAGCACAGTTCCCATCCTCGTTATGCTTAGATGAAGGCACTGACCCAACCCTGTGTGCACGCCGTGCTGCAGGGAGGGCAGCACATGGGCTCCCAGCCTGCTCCGCAGATACCAACCTGGCCTAGACTTCAGATAAATGTGAACAGAATAGCGTTAGCAGAATGCCCCAGTTCGAAACCCTACTGAAATCAGTGAAAAAATGCCTCATTTTAGGGAGCTTCAGTCCAGGCCATGGGTAGGAGCAGAAATCCAGATTTCGCCCTTTCAGCGTTCAGTCTGCTCCCTGCAAAACCAAAGGAGCAGCGGCCCCAGTGACTGCAAACACGTGCAAGGAAGCCGTAACCCCTCCTGCTCAGCTCCTGCGGCTGCTTCTAGCAGGAAGGCAGCGTGGGGCCGAGCACAGCCCCGTGGCTGATGGCACAGCCCGCACAGCGCTTCCCCGAGGTGTCAGCGTGCAGAGTGCAGCCAATGCGAACGGACAGGATGGTAAACAAGGAGAAAGCAGGGGAGAGAGCAAAACCCAGATCCCCTTAATGTTTTTTGACCTGCTGTCATTTTATTACCAGTATTGGGAGACATACGTAAATTCTACATGGTACCTATGAGCCTCCTTTTAAATTTCAGAGCTGAAAGTACCCATCATACCCAAGAGAACACGGTATGTTTTGTTTCTCTTCACATTAATTAACTAATACAGAAAAATTATCTCTGGGGCTTTTTGCTAGATGTGATACAACCCACCCCGTGTACATGGCATGTCTGGCAAGTCCCTTCTCATACAATCACTGAAGCAGTTTAGAGAAGTCCTTTGATTTAACTGAAATCACAGAACTGCAGGGGTTGGAGGCACCTGTGGAGATCCCCCAGTTCAGCCCCCTGCTAAAGCAGGTTCCCTGGAGTAGGTTACAATCGTTATCAAATCGTTATAAACAGCTTGAAGCTGAAATATAGGAAACAACAAGCAGATAGGGTGGCCATAGCAGATTTCAATCCTATGCCGCCTTTTGTCGGGATATGAATAGACAGTGATTTGAGCTGCCTTCGTGTCTGCGAGCGCAGAGTCTGGCACTGAATCTCTTTCTGATAACTGACCCCAAAAACTGACCCAAAAGTCAGAGCTCCACTACCTCTGGCCACACATGAGGACGCACCCAGTGCAAGAGAACAGGCTCTCGGCACTCAGCGCGCGTCCGTCAGTGACCTGACACCCTCACTTCTTTGGTTTGCCAATTATTGCAAGACTCATTCTGAACAGGAAAGCACCCAACTGAGCTGGGTTAAATCCGGCCAGAACATTCCCCCTCAGCAAAGGACACGTGCAGCAGCGTTGCCAGGTTTGGTAGGAGATGTCCTTTTCTCACAGTGGCAGATCAATACGGGCAAAAAGCTTCCCAGGCAGGGACTGTCTCTTTGCTTTATGTTTGCACCATCCTAATGAGCCCTGGGCCTGTGGCTGGGGCTCCCGGGGGCTTTGCAGCACACACAAAAGCACTGCTGTTATTAAATGCCCAGCCCTGTCCCTCTTGCAATCTGTGGGAGTTTTGCCACCACTCACCAGGGGAATCGTTAGAAAGCAATTCACTAAATTGGCAATGCCACCGCCATCAGAAGTCAAATGAGAAAGCAGCAGCAGCGGCATCTGGCCGTTCCTCCTCGGGAAGCGGCACCGTGCGTGTCCCTGGGAGGATGGCACCCGAGAGGGACCGCAGCAGCTCATCAGCCCAGATGCTGTTTGCTGGCAGCTTTCCCCTCATCGTGCCCCCAGCCCTGGGGCTCCCCCCATTGTCCCCGTGCCTGTCCTGACGCCAGTGCCATCCGCTCCCCTTTCAGCTGCTACCTTGCCCCGCAGTGTCGCATAGGGTCTGAAGCTGGCTCGATGATGTGGTGGCTTAGATTTTTGTGTGGGGATTTTATAGCCCGTGCTGATGAATTGGGGCTGAAGCATACAAAATTTTAAAAGTGACTCCATTTAGGTGTCGGGAAACTCAACACAAACACCTGAGATGTACTTGTTAGAAATTCCTGCCTAGAAACTCGAAAGGTTTCGAAGTCCTAAATACTCAACAGGGAAAAAAAAATAAAAAAGTAATTAGCTCGCTGCTAACACAAATGCTGTGGACCCCAAGGGCCGTGCTTTGCTCACCTTATGCATGTACCGAGCAACAGACCCTCAGCTGAGACCGTCCCCAAACGCTACAGAGTTCATCGCCAGCTCGTGAACAGTTCAGTGCCGGTCGCTGCGTGATGCCGGCTGTCATTTACCTTGTGCTTCATCAGGAATGTTCTGGTGGCGTCACGTTAAGGCAATAGTGTTGGACTTCCTAGGAGGAAACTCAACAGATTGAAGCTGCTCAAATGAGGGTAGCCCCACTGCACTGGCCACTCACCTCGGCTACCCCGCTCCTGCCCACAAATGCAGAATCAGTGGTAAATGCAGCAAAATCCAGGGTTTGGAGACTTTGCAATCTGCACAGCAGCACCTGAGGAGGCATCTGAAATGATTACTGTCTGTTGTGTTTGCTTCCTATCTCCCCTGCAGGCATTGTCCGTGCCTCCAGTGTGTTCCCCATTCTAAGCACAATACTGCTGCTGCTCGGAGGGCTCTGTGTTGGAGCAGGGAGGATTTACAACAGCAAAAACAACATTATTCTCAGCGCTGGAATTCTGTTTGTTGCAGCAGGTATGTTCTCCTTAAATTGAGTTCTTAAGAAGCGCTGCCTTTTTGGATTGAAATATGCAAAAGTGCAGCCTCATCTGGTGGGGCAGCCACCAGCAAGACCCAGCACAGCCTGGCCTGGCCAAAAATACCATGGAGAGACTCCCAGCCCAGTGAGGCGAGAAGGACACTGCATCACACCCACAGCTCTTCTTCAATTTCCTGGATTTCTTCCCAAAAGTCCAAATTCTTTCATGCCATTTTCATTGCAGGTGGGCATCACGTGTTCCTGCAGCTTTGTGCTGCTGAGCTGCTCATATCCAAATCAGGAAATCTTGTTTTTGTTGCTCACTCCCGATGAAGGAGATCCCAAGGAAAACAAGCGAGATTGAGCTTTCAGGCCGGGTGCAAATGTTCTAGGACTGATTTTCCCATGGAGTAAATGGGTGACACATCTTTCCCTCTATCCCTTTCCTGGGCTGAGGGCATGACCAACCTCATAGTGGGCAAATTTCTTAAGAAAATTGTTTTTGAAGCTCCACAAAAAGAGCAAATTCTTGAGAAACTTTCATTTTTTCCTGAAAAAGAAATTGTAGTTTTTGCACTACTTAAAATGTACTAAACATTAGATGCCTAAATAGAAGCATGAATCAGGCACCTCTTACATCCTGGCCTTTTGTTCCTCCCCTTCTAAGAGGACAGAAAAAAATTCACCTATGCCAGGTGAGCATGCTTTCCACATTAGAAATGTCCAAGAGAGTCATCCACATTGTTAATAGCCTTCCCTGAAGCTCACATTAAGCATGCTGCATTCAGATGGAAATTCAGCAAGGTGGAAGAGAGCTTGTCTTGATCAAGGTGAACAGCCATAGCCCTGAGCTCAAAATGTATTTTTATTGCTAGCAATATTAGCGAGTTCCCATACGCTACTTCTTTCCCATCATGTCAATGAAGAAATGGGGACAGATCCTGCTGAATCTTTTAGGATATTTGCAAGCAACTGTGAACGTGATGTGGGTCTATTCTTTGTTTTTCAAGGACAAATGAAATCTGTAGATAGTTAAAAAAGTAAATTTAATGTAACGAAATTTCCTGGTCATAGTCTTAGAAACATTCAGATCTAGAAGGCAACATGGCTTGAATTTTTGATTTCCCAGCCACATAACAGCTGACTTCTGTTTTTCTCTCTCTAGGACTAAGTAATATCATAGGGATCATTGTCTACATATCAAGCAATGCAGGTGACCCAAGTGATAAGCGAGATGAGGACAAAAAGAACCATTACAACTACGGTTGGTCTTTCTATTTTGGAGCCTTGTCTTTTATCGTGGCCGAAACCATAGGTGTTCTGGCTGTGAACATTTATATTGAGAAGAACAAAGAGCTGAGGTTTAAGACCAAGAGGGAATTCCTTAAGACTTCTTCCAGTTCTCCTTACGCCAGGATGCCAAGCTACAGGTACAGGCGGCGGAGGTCCAGGTCCAGCTCTCGATCCACAGAGCCTTCTCCATCTAGAGACATTTCCCCGGTTGGCATGAAGATAGCAAGCACCATTCCCATGAACGAGATTTCCATGTACACTCTTTCCAGAGAGCCCTTGAAGGTCACAACGGCCGCCAGCTACAACGCAGACCAAGAAGCCAGTTTTCTGCAGGTCCACAACTTCCTTCAGAAGGAGTTTAAGGAAGGACTCCACGTCAACATGGTCAACAGGAGAACAACACCTGTCTGAAGTTCCTTCCCTCCCTGTGCTTTTTGAAAAAATATCGGAACAGATCTGTCATGAGAGAGAAGGAGCGATGTTAAAATACCCTCTCACTTCTTTAACTGTGGCATGTATTGAGGCAGCAAGTGGGGATCCTGTGGACCAACATAAAGATGTTACACGCTTGTAGCTTTTCTGAAGCTATTTGGAGTTTGTTTCTTTCAGTTCTTGGTGTCACAAGATGAAGGTAGTTCATGTCCCTGCACTTTTGTAACGTGTACAAAGTCTTGGAGAAACCGCGAAGGACTTGCCACCAGAGTGTTTAAAGGGTTGCAGAATTGTTGTACAACTTTTTTCTAAATCGAGATCCCTTACTGCAAACTTGCAACTATAATTTACAACCAAGCCCAAGGATACGGACTAGTCCTCCAGCGATCCGCTCCCCTTTGACACAGCGTAAGCTTTGCCTCTTCCAAAAAAAAAAAAAAGACAAGAAAAAGATAGAAGATATTTTTGAAGGCAACACTGTCTAAAACTGACCTGTGCTACTGAACCCGTAGATCATCCATGTGCTGAGCATTACAGACTCCCTGAGGGGGCAGTGAGGGGTCTCCTACCTGGGGGTGGAAGGCAACCCTCTGGGCAGCGCGGGTGGGAAGAACAGGGTGGGTGCATTGCCCAAGGCCTAGCAAGGGCGGGATTAAGGTAGGTGGGACTTGAGCATCTTTGCAAATATCATTTCTTGCCTAACAATTAGAAAACTTGAATTCTCATTCCGACTAGCCCTAGTGCCTGATCCGGCGAGGTGCTGAGTGCTGTCTGCCAGGAGCAGGCCCCTACGGACTGCGTACAGCCAGGGCGAGGAGCAGGGCTGAGCCTGCGACCACGGCCCCCATTTCCTTACTGCTTCACAAGTGCAACACTAACGCTACTGGAAACTAAGATATCTGAGCAACACGTGTACGAAGATGAGGAAGCTAATCTGTTTGGACTAGCAACACATCCTGCAGCAGTGGGAGCTGAGCGTTGACAGAAGGGATGGCGACTTTGTGTTTTTTGAAGTGGAACAAAAACAATCACCGTTTATGAGATATTTATTAAACTCTTTTTATTATGAATAAGTGCCGCATGGTGCAAGGTATAGTTGCTTTTAGATGGAAATGATGGTTCAGCCTAATTTATTTTGTAATGATGAGTCTACTTACGTGCAGAGAGCCCACAGGAAACTCTATGCATCTCCTAAGGGGGAGACTGGTCTGTACCCTTTGCTTCTAGATGTTTCTAAAAGGGTCTGAATTCCTTTTTCTTTTAAATTTCTGCTTTTGTTTTTACACTTAGGCTTGGATTCTCAAATCTTGAGGGCCTGACTCGAGGGTAATTTAATTTAACAGTACTCACGTCTCTTTTAGTGATCATTCAGCCAAGCCATATGAGAACGAGGTGCCCGATTCCCCTTGAACGAGTTAGTTGCAATGAGAGAGGAGCATCTAGTTCCTGTAGGCTGCTTTGAACACATCCGTCTTTTTCGCCCTGAAAATCTTTGCTACCTGAAGACTAGAGAAGTGGTGACAAGGAAGGAACGTGACTTGGGAAGCTGACGGTGGGAGATCTCAGCCAAACTGTTAAAACCTCTTTAGTCTTAACTCACCCTGCGGTGGCCGCAGCGTCACGACGCGATGGTGGTTTGGATGCGAGGCTTTCAGCCAGTGGAACCAAGTCCTCCAGCGAAACCCTGGGGGAGCTGCCTTAACAACCCAATAAGTCAAACCTCTCCCTCCCACATAAACCCTGCTTGGCCCTCTCTCCTTGCAAGAACCGAGACAATGCTCAATTTTAAGCGCAAGTCTTCCCCTAGTCGCTGTCTTGCTCTGTTTAGCCCTCATCGTGGCAGATGGAAAGCATTATTTTGGCAAACCATCCAGCAGAGCTGGGCTGGAGCCTTCATCCCCGCTTGTTAAGAATTTCCATTCAGGTTAAAACTCTGCTGGGATCCTTTTTCAGACCTCTGAACTCTGAGAGCTAATACGAACGGAGTGACGGGAACTATTGAGAAGTAGAAAACATCATGCTTCTTTCTGTATCAACACACTATGGAGAAAGGTATTACACGAGCTTTTTAAAAAAATTCAAACAGAGGCAGACAAGAAAACTTTTTTACCTACTTTTCGGCTAGGACAACGTAAAAGAATTCTAAAATTATTAAAGTTCTTGATGAAAGGTTTTTTTTACAAGAATCTTTATGCTTTCAAACAATAAATTATTTCCTACTTTTTGAGACTTCGTAATATTAAAATACTTTGATTAGCTCTGATAGAAGTAGAAGTTTGCAATGAAAAAAACCTTCTGTCTCATTAGTGTGTCATACTAAGTGCTAATTAATTTACATCTAATTATAGTCAATGTATTTTTCAAGTGCAATTTCCCAGAACTATTTGTTTCCCACTGTGTTAATAAACTAATAGTTAGAAATAAGTCCCATCCGTGTTTACTGTAATTAAGAATAAAACCATTCCCTTTAAAACCAGGAGTTAGATATAAACTGTTTGTTCTAAACTCATGTCCATTGAACAGAAAGTGGACGGTGTGAGGTTCGCTTTGCGCCTTGGTTTTGTTCTTTCTATCTTCATTTGTAGTAAACGTGCTTAAATCCGCTCAGAGTGGGGATGTGTCCCTGGGATGGTGCTGGGACAGGGGTTCGAGGCACCAGGAGGTGATGGGGATTGGGATGCACGTCCTGGGGGAGGACAGGGCAGTGATATCACATATCCCAAAAGTCATGGTCTGTGTCAGACTGCAGCACGCTGCCTTGTTCAGCCAAAGCAAAAAACAAGCTGTGACATTTGACAATTCAATTAAAAAAAAAAAAATCCTCCAAAAATCCCTTTTCCTGTGGAAAACTTTTGATTCCAACAAAACTGAATAATTTGTGGCATTCCCGCACGTGAACGGTCTTGATGTATCGGAAGGAGCTGGATTGTTGTTGGACTTCGAAACCACTCAGTGATAGTTTAAAATAAACCTTCTGTTTCTCCACATCTCTCTGCTCATCCCCGGACAGCATCTAACGCAGATCAGCCCCAGTTTCTCAGTAAGGCCTGCAGGTATCATCATCCCATCATTCACAACAGCGGTCCTTTGGAAATAGCCTATAGCACACTGCAACGGCAGGCCTGAGCAGAAATGCTATTGGAACAGATTCCATTTTCTGAGAAATGAAGTTTTGGGGATCTCATCAGCTCTCTCTTCCTGGTTTCTCATACAGAATAGGAGCAAGACGAGAATTCGCTTCATATGCCCGTACTAATAACAGTAAACTCTTTTTATATTTCCTTTCTGTATGGATCACAAATCCACAAGGGCTAATATATCACATCCCTTGAGGTTGCATTTCTGTCTGCAGTTCTAACGTGTTATTGCCACTGTGCTTCAGTTCTGCTGGTGTAATCACAACCGTGTATAATGTACTTAATCCTTCCTTTTTAAATAAACCATTTTAAATGTATATCTGGGTTTGTGTGGAGAAAGATATATAGATTCTCAACTTCCAGATTCTCTGAGATGAGATTTCTGTGCTTGTTTTGTTCACATTTCTAGCTATTTTGATGGCAGCTAGTTAGTGCTACTGGAAGGGTATGAGCACTCTCGTGGTCATACAGACCAAGAAATACCCAGGATGAGCTATCTCCACAACATTTCCAGACGTTTGGGTAGGAACTTCAGAAAAAACCTTCTAGTTTCTAGATTCTATGATTCTTGTTACCAGCTTGAACGAGGCCCAGATGAGACACACTCTGGTTTAGGTGTCGGCTGGGTGTCTTCCTCAAATCCTTCTTTTAACTTTCCCTTCCTATTTCCTACACCTCCATATGGTCTTTAAATAGAAGGCTGCATGTGTACCTGCTCATATGCCTCCACACCGAGACCTGCAGCCCCCAGCGCTCACAGATGCACGGGGCTTCACAAACGGGGAAGTTTGTTTGAGTAGGGAGCCAAGGCACAGCCCTCACAGCTCCGGAAAGTGGAAAAGAACCCAGCGAGGAGGATGCGGCATTTCCTCAGGAATGAGCAAACGAACCAACATGGGAGGTGCTGAAAATAAAAAGGACTGAAGAGAGCTCTGCACCTGGCTGCGGGGCAGCTCATCTTACAGCCCCAGCAGAACTGCAGGCAGCGCTGCCGAAGGGACGGCACTGCCCGAAGGGATGGAGCCCGCAGGGAACCCCGTGCCATGGGGCTGCCGGGCTGGCAGACAGCAGCAGGCTGCTTTTCCTATTAAAAAACACACAACAGCAACAAAACCCATTTCGCTCTCACCGTCTGTGAGGATTTCAGCCTCAGGCTGTGCCCAGTCTGCTCCACCCTTAGTCCTTGTCACCCGGTGAGGGTCTTCTGCAGGAAGGGAGCTGCAGACCCAGGTTAGCGTGCTCTTGGTGAGCACGGAGCTCAGTCCACATGAAATGCAGAAATGTGAAGATGTTGGGGAGCGGAGCCACAGCAACGCCTCTGCTGGGACAAAAAAGGCAACACTTGGTCATGAGACATCATTCACTGTTTTCTCGAGTAAAGAAATACGACCATGCCATTTTCACTTTTTCACTCGCTGCTGCTAAGTGCCGCTAATTACAGCCCTCCCAGCTTCCCAACAGGTCCTCATTAATACTCTGTTTATTTTTCATGTGCTATTGATTTCTGAAGGCGAACGCTGCCCAGCTGATGCAGGGAGACCGGGGAAACTGTTCCTCCCTGGTGCGAGGATCCTCCTGCTCCTTCTGCCCTTCTGGGAATCAGCTTTACCAGAAATCCCACTTAGATTGGGGAGAACAGGGCCTGCAGGAGCACAACCCAACCAAAGAGGCCCTTCCCTGTGGGACCAGTGGCATCAAGTCACTTTTTTGTCTTTGGGGAAGGATGATGTTTTCCCTTTTAGTTCATTTTAGTTATTTTCTGGATGTTTTTAACGAAATTCCACCCCCACAAAAAAATGGAAAAAAAAAGGCAGATTCTGAGGAACAATCCAGATCAGAGTGCCTGTATGAGAGCAGAAAGCATGATCTTTGCCAGCACTGGAAGAGACACAAAAACCGACAAAACCAACAAAAAAAGCAATGAGCTCCCTCTCCTACAGTCCTTGTAGGTTGTAATTAGAATAGAGCATGATCGTTAGCACTTCCTTCCTCAGCAACCAAAGCCTTGCTTTATGCCCATATTTGCAAACACATACTCACGTTCGCAGCCAGGATGCAGCTCCGAAGATTGACTGATGCCCAGGGAAATCTAACAAGAGACTGCTTCAAAAGAAAAAGGCATTACATTGTTAACGCACTCCTTTTCCACTTTAAAGTCTGCTCCCATTAGGCTTTTCGAGTTTCATGAGAACTCCTGGCTCCGGTTAAGAAATAGAAACGTAAGCCTCTAATATTTCTCTCTGTGTGACATAACAGCATTTTTATGCCTTGGAAAACACAGTGCCATCAACTATTTGAGACATAATTCCTTCAGCCGGGGAGATGCACACAGCCACCCCTGGAAAGCCCATGTTTGGAGGAGAACTGGTCCAACCCAACACACTGCACAGCACAGGGTTGCCCCAGCAGCAGGAACTTTCAGCCACTGCCAAAGGGGCCAAGCACGTTGTCTTTGCAGTAACATCTTGGTGCTGTGTGCTCCCATGCCCCGTGCTGCTCTGCTGCTTGGTGCTACCCAACCCCAAACCTCACACGGGGATGGGAGGGCTCTGTCAGGGTCCAATGGATGGCATCTCCCTGTGCTGGGGGCATTTGCCCATGGTCCCCTTGGCCACCAACTTGGGGCAGCACTGCTTGGTGCTCCGGAGAAACTCTAAGTCACATTTCAATTACAGTTACTTTGGAACAACGTTTTTCAGCTCGCTCTGTTTTCTCTCCCTTTCCCACACTCGCCTTTCACCCTTAACTCATTGCTTCAGATCATCCTCATTAATTTGATCCGGCACCTCTGCACCTTTATTTTGACACTAAATTGGGGTGTTCATAAAACAGCAGTGGAGCAGCTTTGACATTATCTTGACACGATAACACGATATTTGCAGATTTCCACTGACATTTTTTTAACCACCCTTTTGACATTCAGGTACTGTCACCCCCATCAGTTTGACATCGGAATTGGAATGTCACCTCCACAGTGGCCTCTGCAGTGACATTATCATCAAATTAGTTCTACAATCAGCTGGAATATCAAAGGGAAGGAGAGAAGAAGATAAACCTAACAAAAAAGAAAAAAAAAAAAGAGGACTAAAGTTACCAGCTGCATCTCTGAGAAAAATTGCAGTGTTTTACTGTTGTCGCATGGCTGCTGCATGGGGCAGCCATCACCAAAGGTTTTTCCAGTCTCCAAACTAGAGCTGAGGGCTGCAGTCAGGGCAAGGGAGAGGTAGAAGTAATGTGAAATAGAATCAACTTCAGTTAACAGCTTCCAGCAAACAAAAAACCACATAGGAATGCTGAGTCATTGTGTTTCAACTGATCATGGAATGGTTTAGGTTGGAGGGGACCTTAAAGATTGCCCAGTTCCAACCCCCTGCCATGAGCAGGATGGCCCCATCCAACTCGGCCCTGAGTGCCCCCAGGGATGGAGCATCCACAGCCCCTCCGGGCAGCAGTGCCAGAGCCTCACCGCCCTCTGAGCGAAACGTGTCCTTCCAATATAGAATCACAGAGCAGTTTGGGATGGAAGGGACCTTTAAGCATCTGCTAGTCCCAACCATTCTCCCGTGGCATTATAATAATTTATCTTAACTTTACAAGATTTCAGAAGTCGAACTTCGGATATAAACTTTTCTCCCCTTCTGGAGGGAACCACAACACAATCCTTCAGATAATTCAAAATACCTTACATTAATTCAAAAGTCAACATGAGTAAAAATAAGCAGTACAACAGATAAGTTGGTTCCTTTGGCCGCATCCTTTACAGCCTGCCCTTCTGCCAGCACCCGGCTCCAAAGCTCCCCGTGCAGACGCAGCCACGAGCCGCCGGCGTGTGCAGGCACTTTGCAGGCTCTGGCTCTGTTATTAAGCTATTTAGGATCAGACTGAACGCAGCTCCGCTGCTATTATAAACACAGATGGTTTAGAACCTAGCTGAAAAGTTAATCATCCCGTTAATGCCTATTTCTGGGCATGCTGCAAGTCAGCAGAACGGAGTCTTTCAGTGGCGGTAGCGGCTCCGAAGGAGCACCCACTTGGCCGTGGGAATCCAAAACAAATGCGGGATGGGACGGGGCAGAAAGCTGAGCTTTCCTCGCTCCATGCATTAATAGCCTCCTGACACAGCCCAGCAGCTGGGGCTGACATTTGCAGAGGCTCAGACGTGCCAGGACGCCGGGAGCCCGCGTGGGGCGGCTGCGGGCGAGCAGGGCCCAGGGGAAGGCAGCCCAGGAGCCGCATCCCACCGCGGGATGGACGAGACCAAGCCCCTGAAGGTGCGGCTCACCTTCTGCGTGCTGCTGGTGGGTGTCTCACTGCTCTTTGCGGCCGTGGTGACGGACCACTGGGCCGTGCTGAGCCCCAGGGTGGAGAACTTCAATGCCACCTGCGAGGCGGCTCACTTCGGGCTCTGGAGGCTCTGCACAAAGCGGATTCATGTGCGGGAGCAAGGTGCCAAAGAGACGGGCTGCGGGCCCATCAGCCTGCCCGGAGGTACGTACGGCCGGCCGCCCTTGTGTGGGACTTTGCTTGGGAGGCTGCAGGACACAGAGGGAACGGAACGTGGCCCACGGGGCTGCACGCTGCTGTGTGTTTGCAGCTGCATTTGAGTCATCGGCTCCAGCGCAATGGCAGCGGGGGGCAGAAGGGGAAAAGAGTCGGGCATGGTGGGAGTCGGGATGGAGTGAGCTTTGCTGATGTCCCACAGCAGCCAGGCGCACTGAGGGCAGCGGGCAGAGCTTTGGCAGAAGCACGGTTTTGAGGACTGGGCCCAGCTACGTGGCTGTGTCTTTAGGATTCCCTGAGCCTGCTCGTGGCCAGCATTAGATTATCCCCAAGCAATTCCAAGAACAATCATTTCTCAGCACAGGCAGCTGCCGTTTACATTGCCAGCTTCCAAAAAGGAGTCATAAGCTCCAAAAAGGAGCTCAAAACCAACTTGCTGCACCCTGCACACTTCTTTCCCCATATTCCCCTGGTGCAGTCAATGGGGAGCGGGCTCAACTCTGTGCATGGTGCCAAGTCAGCAACATTCGCGCCGCGTGCACTGACGCTCCCATCTGTGACTGCTGCAGGCGGCTCATAGGGAACTGGACACCTTCCAGAACAGAAAAAACAGGACTGCCTTCATGTTAGCTACACTGCTTGAAATGAAATATACACGTTAGCATAGACTCAAGAATTTCCTGCGAACAATCTTAGTGCCCGTGTTTGCTTTATATCACTGATACTGCCACAGTTCTTTACCTATTTGGCCAAATTATGTGTTCTGAAGAGAGGGGCTCAGTCGCAGCGCTCAGATCTGCCTCGAACCAAATTTGGGAGTGTGTCACTCTCTGCCTCTTGCAGAGGTGGTTGCGTGCCCAGGAGCACGCTGCTCGCACTCTGCCCTTCCTCATGCGGAGAGCAAAGCTCCCATGGGAGGAAAACCGTAGAAATTGGTTGATAAACACCAAAATGGCACAACTGCAGGGTAAATATAAAGCCCATAAATATCCAGCTGTCCGCAGAGAGCAGCCAGGGCAGCACAAAAGCAGCTCCTGCCTTTGACAGACACCAGCATGTGCTCACAGAGCGCTGAGCCCCGGCCTGGTGCTGCCTTTCTTTGGGTGCTGCAAACTACCCCAGGGAGCAGAGCCCCACGTTGGATAGGCTACAGCTTTTTCACAGTTTTTAAAAATAGTTTGCACTTTGCATGATATCTTATGCCATAAGCAGCATCCGGGGCTTCAGAGCTCATTGCATTCTCACCTCTGTCATAAAAACAACAGCCGAATCCCCTATATGCTCAGCTTGGGGAGGTGGGCCCCATGGGCTGGAGCTGCTCAGTGCTTAGTGTGCACATTGGATTGATCTCAGTCCGCTGGGAAGAAGGTGAGCAGGGAGACAGAGTGGCTGTGCAGCCTGCAGCCATCAGGGAAACCCAAAGGAGCAGCAGGGAGTGGAGATGCAGATGTTGGTTTTCCTGGAAAATCATGAGATGTGGTCAGAGATCACTGCCAGCGCTGGAAAGGGAACATCAGAAATTATCACTGCATTAATGAGCATTTACCAGCCACTCCCTGAGGAAGAAATGGATGGCACAATTAGCATTATTTATTGGGTTGCAAAATGTAGAGGATGAGCTGGCTTGCAGTCCACAGAGCAGATCTGTGATTTAGGCAGAGCTTTAAAATTTTACAGCACTCTTGCGAGGATGCTGACAAATTGGAAAGGGTTCCGTGTCCAACTATAACAACGATGAAGATTGGGGAAAGGGCCATAAAAGCTGGGAAAATTCAGGTGAATACTGAGACATTTTTACCTGTGGTCAGAAGCCCTCTGGGGCAGTGCACTGCCGGGGGGAACACAGCTCACCTCCACCGCCAGGAGAGCCAAAAAAACGTGCTACTTGCTCTGGGCAGCAGTAGAGATGGGTGCTCATATGGGTAGCCCACATGTGCTGCAAGCAGGCTAAAGAGGAGCTGGTGAGTGTGGGAACATGGGTGCCAGCATCTGGAACAGAGAGGAAACATAGCAGAGCAAGTAGGTTACCAGCGGGGCTGCCTTGTTCCCCACTGGTCCACGTCCCCCCAGCGATGATGGATCCAAAGGGAAGGGGCCAGGAGGGTTGCAGGTGACCTGGAGCAGGGAGGACAGTTTGTGATAAACCACAGTTTATGGCCCCGAAGTTCACACCGGCCCTAAATGACTGCAGAGCCCATGGGCTGTTCCATCAGCTGTGACCTCGTGGCAGAGAGAATGCAATTAAAGGGTGAAGAGAAACAAAGATTGCCACAAAATTTCCTTCCGTTATAAAACCCTATTTAAATCCTATCCATTATGTAAATGTGCTGTGACACAAATGGGCTTTTCTCTAATTCATGATGGCACCAGAGAGGGACTGAAGTGCCTCAGTTCTCTTGAATAACAGGGAATCTTGTTGATAAAGACATTCCCAGCTCAGCAGTGCATCAACGTGTCTTTAAACTGAAAACAGTACATCACTTCACCAAAAGCAACCTGGTGGTATTTCCCATCAAAAAAAAAATAGAAGGATTTTCCTAACACACTTTCCCCAGAGCTAACTAACTCATGTGGTAGCCCCACGTATCTGCACCAGCTGCTTTTCCTGCAGATAATTTCCTCTCTCTGAGAGGTTTTTGTGCACTCCCCTTTGCTGAACTTTCATGGAGTGAAGGATTGGATCCCTGCAAAGCCACTGCACTGCCACTGCTGGCTTCACCTTGGGCTTTGGACAACCAACCAACCCAAGACGAAGCATGCCAGTTGCATTCCATCTCCCTCCCCTTTAGCACAGGGGTCAAAGAATTCCCCAGCCTGGGTCACCAGACCCTCAGAGATGCCAAGCACTGGCATGCAGCCTCCATGCAGCCTCTGCTCTGGGCCTTAAAATTTGTAATTTTAGACACTGAGGTCTGAGTTCAGCTATGTTTCCTCCACGGATAATATAGAACAGGTCAGGATACGCCAGAGCTGAACACGAACCAGGTCTTCAGCAAGGAGAAGCTGCAGATGGAATAAAATTCAGCTTTTAAAACAAGTAGATAACAGCATCTCAGAGGAATCTTCCACTAATGGGCCCAAAAACACTGCCTAGGAATTGCTTATCCCCTGGGAGAGGGAAAGTAAATCTTCCTTGAATCAGTAATGCTGCAATCTGCCATTTACACGACAGTGAAAAAACAAAAGAACCCAAGAGGTAACACGGAGTACTCTGCTCCCTCCTCACCACGAGAAACGAACGCTGCGAATAAACAACAAACGCAATTTGTGCTGGTATCTCCTGGAAGCTAGTGCTAGCTCCATTACTGAACAGAGGTGCTGCTGTTAAGAGCTAGCAATCCCAAAGAGACAAACTGGGGTGCAGGAGGGCCCCCCAGCCCAGCACAGCACAGGCAGGGCTGGCAGCGCTCAGCAGAACGCTGCGGTTGCGCGGTTCCAGCCAAATTCCCCACGAACAACTGCTCCCCCAGCTCCGCGCCCCTCCAAGCTTCCAATTAAACGGGTTATAAATAGCGGGCACCCTTCGTCCCAGCCACGCTGCTGCCAGGTTGGGGTTCAGCAGTGTGATTGACGCAGCGCGCCGGGCAGAGCGGCGGTGCTAGGGGAAGGTGTCAAACTGGCAGCTTGTCTCTGTGCTGCTCTTCTGCGGGAAGCGTTCCCAGGAGGACACCTGGGGAAGCGCAGCTGTCAGGGCTGCTTAAGTACCTCCTGAAGTGCTCTGATAGATCAAGGCCCAAATCCTCGAGGTCTGTCTCCTGCTGCTGTTATTGCTTTAAAAAAAAAAAAAAAACAGCGTTGGCTGGATGTCTGCAGCAGGAATGAGATCCCATTAGTACCTATCCTAAACACACTGCAAGTCTGATACATCAGTAGAAAGTAAATCCCATTTTATTACACTTTATCAGAGGCTTCCAAGTGCACAGAATTAAATTTCCGTTTCCCTTTCAGCTCAAAACTGCTCCTACTTCAAGCACTTCACTCCTGGACAGAGCTCAGAGATATTTGAAGTCACCACCCAGAAAGGTAAGAACGGCCCTGGAAAGCTTCTCCTCAGCACGGCACAAACTGTGGAGCACACAATGTAGGGTGAGGGGGTCCCTGAAGTGAGGGTTCAACCCTGGCTACACAGAAAGCAGGAGAGGAATTTCTATCAGATCCCACCACCACACTGCCAGCACAACAACATCCCAGCACTAGCACTGTCTGCCGCACTCCGAGCCTCCACCAAGAAGACGTCAACGAGGAATTCCGTTCTATTTTGTCACACAAGATATGTTAGCATGCAATAAGTGAGCTGGTGATGACACGGCACACGTTAACAAGTCTGCTTTGCTTTGTGCCAGTGACAATAGTGGAGAACTCCGCACACAGCTTTTCTGAACAGCAAATTTCCTAAGGCAGGAAAGAGTGGGAATTTTATTTTAATAGAAGAGCCTATAGCTGAGTTTCCTGGTTGTTTTTTTTTCATATTTGTATACTATTAGATTCAGCCAACTCATCTTAAAAATGCACCTGATGCTTTCTGTGTTATTTTGGAAAAAAAAATCAGGAATAAATGCTTTTCTTTAAGGTAAAATAAAAATCTCAAGCCACAGCACAGCATTTTATGTTGAAATGAACACCGTGGGGCAGTTCAAGCACATGGTAAAGAAAGGTGAAAGGAGTAACATTAGGGAAATCATAGTGAAACAGTGCCAATGAGAACAAAGAGTGATATGTTTTCCCTGTCACTGAAATAGCCACATTTTGATGGGAGCTAATTAGTAACAGGCAAAAAGATTCTTGATGATTTTGCCTGGAAGATGTGGTTTTTTATATGGCCTGAAAGGCAAATATCATCAGGCACTGTGGTGTTCATGCATGGCTACACGTGTTAAACATTAAGCTAATCTGAAAAGAAACGCAGTGTCTAAAGGAAGGTCTGAATTACCCAATTAGTGGTACCCTCTCCACCCAGGCACTGCGCTGTGCTGTGACTGGGCGAAGCGTGTGGAGCAGCCAGCAGGGCACTTACAGAGGGTTCATCCTCTGCCCTGATAAAGCCGAGTCCTCATGGAGCTGGAAATCGTTATCCTACAGAAAAATTAGTAAATAAAGGGAAGACCATGCCTACACGTCACCTCTGGGCTCGTTTGTCTGCTCGGATGTTGAGCCCTATGGAGCACACGAGTCCCGCACTGGCACAGCAGCACCAGGCGTGGGGCCTTGGTGTGGCCCTGCAGATCTCGGGCAGAAATAGCACAGAGCTGCTCGTCTGCTGTGGGAGCAGAGCATGGAGGGATGGAAGAAACAATCGCGGAGTCCTGTAAGCCTGCAGCAGTAACAGCTTCGCGGCAGAGCTACGGCAGCTCCAGCCCAAAGCTTGCTCAGACCAACACAGCTCCCATTTGGCCTTTCTGCAAAGGTTCCTAAAGTAGTTTCCCCCTCCTCTGTTTTTATAGCTTTTGCATTCCAAAGACTTGCAGCCAGTACTTGACCCTGCTTTTATCTGAGGGAAACACTCCATTTGTCAGAGCCCCTTCTCTGCAGCAATGAGCGGACACATTTATTTTCTGAGTGACCTACCACACAATCACAACAGCCAATGGGAATGCGCTCGAAATGTGCAGACGTTCACATTCTTCTGGTGTTTGTTTTGCTTTGGCAGAATACAGCATTTCAGCTGCAGCCATTGCCATCTTCAGCGTTGGCTTCGCAATCATCGGAACAATCTGCGTCCTCTTCTCCTTCCAGAAGAAGAGGGACTACCTGCTGAAGCCAGCGTCCATGTTCTACACCTTTGCAGGTAGGAGGGCTGCTGCTTGCCCTCAGCTCATAGCACAACACTGAGAAATGTGGATAAATCCTGGGTGGGTGGAAACACTGCTAAAAATGCCCAGGGAGTGGCACTTTCTTCCTAGTCACAATGAGACTACATGTCCCCATGTGGTGCTCCAGCTCTCAAAATGTGCAGCTCAGCATCACACAGCAGCCTGTATTTTCTCCAGCTATCTTTAAAAGGGGCATTTCTAACACATTAGGTGCCAGACCCGGTCTAAATCAGAGCTGTACACTCTTCTATCTCATTTATTCTGAGCACAGTAACACAAGAAGGCTCAAACCGAAGAAACAGCTGATCCAGGCCCACAATATGTAACTGTCTCCCCCAAATAAGATCACATTTGGACTTGAGCTACTAATATCTTGTCTTGCCACAATGACTGAAAGACGGAGGTGCAAACTGTCACCTCCATAAAGCCCTTATTCTACCTTTGGAAAAACACCGCAAGGCATGCAATTATTCCATCACTTCAAGTTTCCCATCCAAGCCCTCTTAAAATATAATGCTCAACAATTTACCAGTGCCTTTGGTGACAGCAGAGATCTGAGCATTGCTGGCATTGGTGCCTTCAAACATTCAAGTCAATGGCTCACCTGTGAATCCCACAGCATGCTGAAAGCTGGTTAAGGATGGAAAACTGACAGCTGGTTATTCTACCCACTGCTCTCATCTCCTTCAGGTCTCTGCATCATCATCTCCGTGGAAGTCATGAGACAGTCTGTGAAAAGGATGATCGACAGCAAGGACACAGTTTGGATGGAGTACAGCTACTCCTGGTCCTTTGCCTGTGCCTGCTCCGCCTTCGTCCTGCTCTTCATCTTCGGAATTGTCCTCCTCCTCATCGCGCTGCCCCGCTTCCCCCAGAACCCCTGGGAGACCTGCATGGATGCGGAACCCGAGCACTGACACTGCCCGCGCCCATGGGAGAAGCCAGTGTCTTGAAAAAATTTGTATTTTTTAAAATGTCTGGATCTCACTATATTACACTCCATTAACTAAGTCATTAATGAACCAAGGCATGTTCAACTATAACTATTGCTTTGTTTCTTTTCTTCCTTTTCTTCTATTTTTTCTTTTAAGAAAGAAGAAAGGGCGTTCAGAGCAGCACTGTGGGTGAAGGGCACTGCTCTCTTTCACCTCCTCCCCGCCGGAGGCCGAGCAGTGTTTTGCCATTTGGGATGCCTTGTGCCGATACAACCAGGGGAAAATGTGCACGTGAGACAGCTCGTGTCACTGAGTGGAAGGCTTCCCCAGGGCACGTGGTGTAGTTGGGGCTGGAGGGCAGCTCCGTGAGAAATTCCAGCTCTGTGGGAGCCCATCTCCCCCTGTGCCATACTCCTCTGCCCCCCGATGAGGGGTGAGCTCACCACCCAAACACAACGGAGATCCTTATGCTTTTCTACTAAACTATTAGAATAAAAATTAACAAAAGACTTTGCCTAGCATTGGGATAAACATTTAACCTACAGACTTACACCACGCAGTTCCGTTCTTTTGAATTAAGCACAGCAAAAAAACCCAAGATATAATTTCTGCTCTATTTAAACTTTGGTGGCACAGCCAAGGCATACTGAACATTAAGAGTGATATTTTCCTTCAATAAAAAGCACAACCTTCCGGTAGCACGATTTTCTGGAAATTGATTTTGATGGATGAATCACCTGGCCTATCAATTCCTGCTAAGTCCAGCAGTACGGTGTAATTCCATAAATGGTGTTTACTGGAGCTCTCATTTGTGCCTCGTGAGTAGGCCTATTAAGAACACTCACTGCATACATATGTAAAACTACATATAAGGAGAAATCCTTCAAGGCAGTTGCCAGGAAGAAGAGGACCCAGGAGAGTTGGCCCCAAAAACATGACAGTAGTGCATTGCTGTTTATGCACACCTGAAGGAACACATGCCCTCGTGTCAGCACTGTACCCCAGCCTCAAGCAGCCAGAAGCCCACGGCTGCTGGTTATTTGCAGTTCGGCTTTTAGAGTCCGCTAAGCATTTCTGATTGTTTTTCCCCCTCGAGTAGGAAAAAAATGTTTTTTTTTTTTTCTCACCCAACAGTTTAAAAAGCAAGAGAAAAGGAAACTATTCATTTCCTCTGCAATTAACTGTCCTCAATTTGATAGCAAAAAAAAGAAAAAAAAGAAAAAAAAGAAAAAAAAAAGAGCCACAATCCAGTGCAGAAAATTTCCGATTGTTTTGAATAGATCTGAAATGGTGACGCATCGCAGCGTTTTGAGAAATCATGCAGCAATCTGGGGCTGGGCCCAGCCCCACCGCCAGCCCTGCTGCAGCTCCAGCACGTCTCTGCTCTCCCATCAGAGAAGTAGCAGCGAGAACACAGCCTTTTGTGAAGTGGCATGCATATTTTTCAAGCTCTTTGAAGTTGAAAAGCACTACAAATAACATGCATATTGTAAAGTTTGGGGATGAAGCACTCATTGGTGCTCAGAGCTGGGAATGAGATGGGGAACTCTCTCATAATGAGAGACATCACAAGTCTTCAAGTTGTCACTGCACAGCAATGAAATGCTAACTGGTTCTGAAAGCTTATTTTTGGGTGCAAGGCTGACACGCGCAATTTGCATTTTCACTGTATGGGAAGACAGAGGCCAGTTTCAAGGGAGCTCCTTCACAGACTACCATGGCAGAGAGCAAGCTGGCACTCCTCCTGTGCTGGATGACCCCGGGCTGGGACATCCAAACACACCACGTCAGCTTCATGTAAGCAAAGCAGCTGGCAGCCACAAAGGCACCTCCAGCTCAGCCACCTCCAGAAGACAGCCTTACCTTGGGCACAGCGGGTTGAGATAACACCCCATGGAAACCCCTTGTTCATCCATTTCCACACATCAGCTCCTTCTTGCACAGCTGTTTCAATGACAAAACCATTGCAGGACGGTCGATGGGCCAACGTGTTGCAAGGAGCTTCTTCTTCCCCTCAGTGATGCAACCAGTTCTATTTGGCAGTCACCAGCAAGAACAAACACATTTCAGATAGGCCTATCTCCCAGCCTCACCTATCCCCCATCTTTCCTTCTGTGCCAACGCTGACACGTTTTGTCCAAGCCCCAGCAAGGGCAGTGGAAAGCTTCCCTCTGGGTGCTGGGCTTCGGCTGGGATCCAGACGTTTTCCAGCCTCCCAGTGCTCGCATTGCTCCTGGCTCAGAGCAAATACACAGCAGGGAGAGCTCCCACCCGCTGCCAGCACTGCCCGCAGCTGAGCGAGCTGCCTTCCCCCAGCTCCTAAAGTCACCAAGCTTTATTTCCTATCTGCTCTCAGTTAAGAGAGTTTTTGATCATTCACTAGTTTGGTACGGTTCCTGCAGCACTGAGATGCGTGTGGATGACTTCATTTTCCTTTTCTAGATGTGAAGAATCATGGCTGAGGGACTCGTCCGTTAAATTGGTCGTTGGTATTCACAGCGGGAGCGGCACTGCTCTTACAGCAGGTTTGTTCTGCCACATCCCCGTCTCTGCCAGGGAGCTGATAATGTGTTTCAAGAGAGTCAATAAAAGTAATTGGCCTTCATACAAGGAAATAATAAAAGAACGACATCATGGGGGGAGGAGGAGCTGTAACGAGGCTGTGTTAACCCCCCTGCTATGAGACCCCACCACAGAGGGGCCTGATGGCTCCGGAGGAGGCCGGCACCGGAAGCAGGGCCTGGCTGCAGGGCCGCGGCCTGTGGGATGCAGCAGGCTCTGCAGATTGACACCAGGCCCCACACTCCAGGAGGACGCGTGCATGCTCAGAACATGACTGCTGTGCAGAAAATGTTTATAGACTAAACTTCATCGTAAACTTCATTTAAAATAAATGCCAGCTTCACATGTTGGGACAGTGCTCCTTAGAATGTTGCATTGCCATAGTCCACAAATACAGGGCTACTAGGTTGCTCTGTGCCATAAATTACACACAGAGCAACGGGATCTGCTTGGAATACATCCAATCCAATCATTTCCCCTTTCCACTATTACCCAGGGCATCACATCTTGGCTTTGACCAGTGTATAGACTGTTCTTGGTTTGTTGTACGTGAAAGATGTTCTGGCCCCGCACCAAGGCACACAGCCATTCTTCTGTTTTCTACACACACAAAAAAAGAAAGAAACACCAAGAGGGGAATGAACCGACTTCTGGTCGACTTCCTTTTTATCGAACCAGTGACACAAGTGGGCAGGCTGACTCCCAGGGCTCAGTTTTGGGCCACTATTGTCGGTCTCACTGAGAACACAGCGAGGGTAGCACAGCCGCTCTCCTGGGCAAATATTTGGGGAGGGAATCTCACAGAAAATAGACTAACATCTTCTGAATTAGCCAGCACTACAGACCATAGAGCTTTCTTTGTAATTGATCAGAAGCATACATTAACCTTTAATGAAGCAAAAACCTTTCAATATTTCTCCACTGAAGTTGCCACTAACCCCATACCGAACCAACATTCCCAACACATTTGCTGTAATCTTTTTGCTTTTCTTGAAGGAAGGAAAAGAACTTTGCAAGATTCAACCCCGGCTTCCTGACACAAGCAACTAAAAAGACACTCGAGCAAATATTGCTATACCAGCAGAAACAGCCCATAATTCATGTCAAGGAATACAATGTACACATTTTTTATAGGCACCATAGATCATCACCAGCCAATCTGACAGGTTAGTTGTCCACAGTTTTTCTAGGAAAACCAGAAACTTAAACTAACAAAACAAATGAAGTGAGCTGAGTGACACAGCATAAAGCATTGTGGACTTATTGTTTTGGAAATGTACCGATTCTCATATGCTTCAGTTCACTCTAAAAAGAAAACTTCTGTCTGGTCAAACTCTCCTCTCAGTACTACTTACGGTAGATACATTGTACACACAGCAAAAGAACTGCTTATAGAGCATAACCTCTGCAAAAAAAAACAGCTGTACTTGACAAATCTGGGAACAAAACATTAATTAATCAAAGTAGGGAATAATGCTCAAGGGGTTTGTAAAGTCAGTGGAAATATTCACATACTGCTAAGGGTCAGTAGTGCCACAGTCCATGCAATTAAATATAATGGAACAAAGTATACTAGATGTCAACTTCCAAGAGAAAATATGGATGAAAGGGCTTTGGTTCTAATTAGTCAGCTTTTATGCATAACAGTTATTTAGTAGTTATATTGTGGAAACACTTAAGGACAGGTTTTGAGTAGCTGCTAAGCATTATAAGGGGTCAAGATTTATGCTAGAGAGAATGGAGAGGGGAACTGTCCCTGTGACACGCTTTTGGTTATGATGACACTGGGGACACATCTGAATGAATCCCCAGGTGGATCCATGGTACCTGGGCATCCTGCAGAGCAGGAAGAGCAGCACACAGCAAATGGGAGCCAGAGAATTAATGGAGTGAGGCAGGAATGGACAAAGAAAACTCTGCCTGAGACTTCAGCAGCAGCACAGCTCTCTTCAGAAATATGCTGATGTCTGCAGGCAAGAAAAAAAGTCAAGCCATGGACTAGCACATTCACATCCAATGGCACAATGAAATTTCCTCAACAGTGAAAGTCCTATACCCTTAAAAAGCATAAACATTGCTTCAGAATCCATCTCCACGTTACCTCTCCCATTTCTTCATTAGTTCCCACCCTCACACTGACACCCTCCCATGAGACTTTCAGACCTTCCTCATGAAAAAATGAAATTGAAAAAAATTAAAAAGATCTTTTTGTTAGTAAATACACTTTCTAAATATAGGTCTGGACAACCGAGTCATTTAAACTTTCTGCAGATAACCGTGGGTGTTTATTCCTGGACAAGGAGCATGAGATTTGGCATTAATTGTAATCTCAAACATAACATTTCAGCTATAAAAAAAAAAGAGTCAAGAAGCCAAACAGTCAGTGAAAATGCCCAAGCCTCCACCAATTTGAGATAATTTACACAAACCAAGAATCTAACTCATCAATTTTTACTGTAATTGTAACAGCTCTGTATTTACAGCGCAGCCTGAGCCCACTGGAGCCATCTGTAAGGCTTAATTTGATTTTCATAAGAGTTCAATTAAGCCCCAAAAGAGCTTACAGAACAGATTCAGGGGTTTTTAAGCGGCTACGACTCCAATAACAATTGAGCAGATTGCTTTAAAAAACAAAAGAACCCACTCAGGGCTGCGCACATGGCATGAGGGCTAGACAAAACATTGCAAAATAATATTTTTGGGGAAAAAAAAAAAACTTACAAGCAACATAATGGATACATTACAAATATTACCAAAGCAGACAGAAGATTTCTACCATATCCACCCCAAACTTCCGGGTGACAGCACTTAGAAAAATTTGTGACCCAAATGTGCAGGGACTTCCATGAAGTTACTGAGCTGAAAGTGTACGACAAAAAAAAGGTGTCTTTATCCATAACATTTTCAGTGTAGATAAAATGTGATCAAGCGTGAAACAGAATAGAGCGTGGTGAGATGCAGCCATCTCCCCTTTAACTAATTCACAGATAGCGGTAAATTATCAAGTGATGTTTATTAGTTTAATATTCAAATATGGTGAACAGAATCAAAAGACTGCTCCATATAAATGAGTGATTTTGAAACCCCTGAAATTACAATGCCAACTCGGCGAAGTGAAGTGCATTTGAACCCTACCTAGTCTCTTGTCATAGTCTTGCACATCTCACCCAGAGCTCCTCCCAGACTATAACATTCAGGCACACAGATTTTTCTTCTCTCAGAGGAGTGCCAGGCGCTCAGAGAACCGGCTCAGCTCCGCTGAAATAAAACGACTGAGGCTAACGTGTACAGAGCACATGCCCGGCCCTTGCAAATGAATTTCCCGTGGACCTACTTCTGCAGCTTTCAGATCAGCACAAAACCCAAGGTTGCAGAATTTGGCCTCTACTCATTCTGAGTCCTCTTGATTTGATGCCATGTGCTGAAGGGCTCAGCTCATCTTGGCAGGGGCTTTCCCCTCCCCCAGCATCTTTTGTTTGGTATAGACGTTAGGAAATAAATTAACGAGTTACGCGTGCTATTCTTTACAGCAAAAAAAAAAAAAAAAGAAAAGAAAAAAGATTTTTTTTTCAGATAAATTTCTGAATCATAAACCAGCAAAGATTTATAATTAAAAATCATATGCAAACCTCCGCAGTGTACTGAGTTTAAATCAGCCCCATTATGTAAAGACCCTCGCTTTAAAACGTGAAGTCAAATGCGAAAATAATGATTGTGACCAGAGTAAAAATCGAAACAAATAAGCAGCAGACACTGCTGGTTCGCATGGCGTCACGCGGACAGCTGTAACATCTGACATCACCTCCACGCAGCTCTAAAAGCTTAATTCTTGCGTGTAGTAAGTGGAGGAACACCGCAAATAAACCCAGCTCAGTAAAAATTCGGCGTTTCCCAGATTTAAAGTTATTTCTTCAAGTGTAAAAGGACTACACATCTGGAGAAACGAAGCGAATACCCCATTCCAAAAGTATGAACAGTGTGCAAGACCAGAAATCTTTACCAACAAAGATTATCTTCTGCGTTTTCATTCACACTTGTCTCTTAAATTTTTAAATATTCAATTTTAATTTTTTTTTTTAATTTATTGTTTTTTTTGTACTCCTGAAGGGCCAGGTTTGTGCACAATTTTGCAGAACTCAGATAAACAACCTGGACACCATTCTTGTCCCACAAGATTTGGATTAATTTGGATACAGCTTCGACAAACATTAAATCTCTTCTTTAATGACGTTCCTCAAACAAAACAGTTAGCAAAATATCTGAATTTCCTTGTATAATGTCACATTTTAATGTAAACATCAAATAATGTACCAAAAGTTTTACTGGAAAAAAGAAAATTAAAGCGGCACAATTCTTTATACCACTGGAGAAGGGGGGAGGAAAAAGCCAGATTACAAACATTTACACATGCATAATGGAAAAAAAAATGAAACAAACAAACAAAAGAAGTCTTTTACTAAATTCACGCAATTTGTTTTTTAAAATAGTTATTAAATCTACTAAGCACCAACATACCTAAAAATTTATTTTCAGCTTCATGATTCATTTAAAAAACCTATCAAATTAACTTTTCAAACAAGCTTATATTAACAGCTTGTCCAAAAATAAAATGTTGTTTTTTTGGGTTTTTGGTTTTGTTTCTTTTTTTTTTGTTGTTTTTGTTTTTTTTTTTGTTGTTGTTGTTGTTGTTTTATTTTTGTTTTTAAGTATACCAATACTTTTTATCTGAATGTTTCCAAACAATGGCATAGGTGTCTGCAAAGAATGCCTTTACTTTACCCTACAGTGAATGGAAAATACAATACCACATCATACAGAATCTAAAACTATAAAAGTCTGAGAATGCAGCATCCCTTCACAAAAAAGCTGATAAAACTGAAAGTATTTAGAAGATGCTGCATCTTTATTAAAAAAAAAAAATTAAATGAATTTAAGCAGAAATAACATACATTTTTACATTAACTGGCCATTTCTGGTACAGAAATCCAGCATAGTATGCTAATGTTATTGAATAAATGTAAATGCTACTTACAATCTTTTTAAATACAATTTAGACAAACTTTTTTTTTCCTTTTTCTTTTTTTTTTCTTTTTTTTTTTCCTCTTTTTCTTTTTTCCTTTTTTTTTTTCCTTTTAAAGTTTTACAGGTAAGCTCTCAGCTGCTAGTTTAATGCAACAAACACATCATTAACATTACACAAATTAAAAAATAATGTGTGTTTTTCCTACAGAAAAGCTTCCAAAAAAAAAAAAAAACGGCCCACATCAAAAAATGCAAAATAATGGAATACAATTAAAAAAAATTAGTTGCAAGTCTAGCAGCAAAGCAATTAGGTGAGGATATATTTACTAATATAAACAAAGGGAATATTTGCAACTACAGGTGAAGCCCCAACTATCTTAGATCTACTGACACAAATAAAAATTAAGTTCTCTCTAAAAAAAATAATCTGATTATTTAAAATAGGAGTAAAAGCCATTGCTACCTGATGAACTACCTAGGCTAAGTTCCTGAAACAAAGACAAAGGGTCACTATTCTTTTTTGTCTGCTCAGGAGGAGGTTTGGGCTTCGGCGGAGCCCGCAGAGCACTTGCGTAGGACATGACAGGCTTGCTCCCACCAGCATTCTGCTGGCTGGTGCTGTTAGATTCCATGATCTGCTTGTTGGGCATGAGAGGTGGGAACTGGCCGAGATGCTGCAGCACGTTGTAGTTGAAGGAATTGGAGAGCTGTATGTTTTCAGCCTTCAGGTGCTCCTCTGGGGGCTTGACTGTTTTCAGCGGAGCTGGGAAAGGAGAAAGCAGAGTTTGTCAAGCAAATAGCTGATTTCAGAAATCCACTTACAGGAAACTCAAAGGGGCACAGAGGGATACGGAAACTACCTCTGCTGGTAACCCTCCCCCCAGTCAATTTTCTCTGTTTCGTCCCTCTTTGTCCAACAAAATTTCTTTTTACGTTACCTAGCTTCACTCCCAGCTACTGGCTCTTGTATGGCCTTACCAGCAATGCTGATTAGTCTGACATCATTGAACACATTCTCCATGCACACGTACCTACAGAGTTGGTAACACTGAACCTGCAATTCTGCACAGACAGAAGGTAAGCTGCTTCAGAAGGGGATATACCCTAATTTAAACACTTCATCCGCTGAGACAGCATGAAGAGTATTTCATTCTTCTTGGTTTATACCGTAAAAGGCTAAAATTACAATTTGCAGCACCATATACAATACATTCTCAAGCAGCATCTCGGCCTTCATAGTGTCACCCAACTTAATGACATTTTTGTCTAAATGCAGTTCTGCTAATTGATACATTCTTGCTCCACATTTAACAACTTCTGTGCTGTAAGAAAAAGCAATTCTTTAAACCAGAGGTATAAAACTGCTTTCAAGTGGATTCCTGAATCCTAATGAAGCATCTTAATTTTGTCTGGGGAATTCTGCTGTCTTACATAGCTAGAGAAACTACACTGAAACGTGTGTATTTATTACAGATAAAATAACCCAGCAGTTGAGGAACAGATATATTCTGTAATTATTTCCATCTTTAAATTCATAATGTTGTTTTGAAGAGCACACACAAGAATGTATGATCAAATGAGTACAAAATCAGAAGTATACAGTTATGTTTCTCACTGGAAGGGTCACACTCACCCTTTTGTTTCTGATCAAGTACTCAAAAAGACCTTAGAAGAATAATGTGGAAAGAACATAACCAAACATTTTTACTAAAAAAAAAAGCAGCAAATAAACAACAACATATCCACGGCACAACAATATATCCATACAACACCAGCAAAATACCCCCTCAGATAAGCACTAAAAGAAGAAAACCAACAACAATTGTGGCCAGAGATGAAAATGAGGTGTGGGAGAAATGAAAACACAGAAAACAAAACAAAATATTGAACAAGAACTTAAATCCCTTTCTTCCTATCACAAGAACGAACTCTGCAAATCAAGCTCTCAAATTGCAATTTTGAGAAGTGCCTGCTTATAACAACACCAAGCGATTCATAGCAGCTCCCTCTGCACTCTCCATAAATCTAAGTTGATGTAACTGAAAAGCTAAGCCACGGCCATTTCTGATGTACATGGAAAATAAGTCCTTGAACAGTCTGGTGTCACGAGCGCTGACTCCCAGGCAGTGAATACAGACACAGGACCAGCTCATAGCTTCTCATTCTTGTGGATTTTTTATGTCATGGATATAAAAACAACACGAACCAGAAACACTGAAGTTACTAGTCATTAACTCTCAACACTACAAGGCCCATTTGGCCTGTAAATATTATCATCACAGTCGGTGAGCTGTAAATGCCGAAAAGCGTAGCATTCATACAAATGGGAGATCTGTTTGCATGAACTGTTAAATATAGGACAACACTGTATATGCATTTACTTACAAAACAGAAATCATGCTTAACCAGAACAGAGAGCACATTTATAGGAAATGCAGGTACTAGTCAAAACTTGTCTCTTTACTTCAGCATTTATTACTGAACAGCAAACATACAGGTAAGGTACTTTTTATCTATGGGTATTTCCTCTGAAGATTTTACTCATTAACATGTTCTTCATCTGTACGTTGTGGTATCACCAGATCCCAACTTGCTAGTGTTCCTGAGCTATTGCTATCAATGACCCCAGAGTCTACAGAACAATGCCAGAAATGGATGCCATATCACGCATTCAGTTCTTCAATTTTCCATTAAAAGTATAAAGAGCCTGAAGGGTGTGCTCCGAGTTTGCAGCTTTGAACTTTGCACAAAAGAACTTGGCCTAAATAGTCTACTTAATGGAGTGGAGAGAGAAGTAAAGATCAAGTCTGTACCTACCTAACAACTCCCGGTGTGGAACTGCTCTGTTGGCTCCATTGCATGGAATGTTTGGGTATGGGGCAGATGAGGAGGAGTTTACCCACAACTCAGGTGATGAATAGTTGAAGGATGACTGATTACTGTGGTCCTGAAGCTCTTTACACTGACCAAGACTGTCTTGAGGAGTGCTTAATTCTTCAGAACAAGCCTGGACTGAACTAGAGGAAATTCTTCTTTGGTACAACGGCCTGCCTGGTCCTCTTGGTTCATACTACAAAGACAGAAGAGAAAAACAATAAAAAAAGACCTTTCATCCTTTTATTCAACTGTATGTAGCAAATGGCATTTTTCCATTCCATTTTTTTTTCTATTCCATGTCTTAAAAAAAAAAAACTTTTGTATTTAGAAAAAAACAAGTGCATTTCAAATATGTTGTATAATATATGTTGTATGTAAGTACACAGATGATGCACTTTAACTGCACAAAACAGATGGAGGATTTTAAAGGATGTGCAAGAGCTTCAACTAAGACTCCTTCGTTTTTTAATTTTTTTTAATCAACCCTTATATCTTACACTCCTACACAGGAAATGTGTCAGAGTGATGAGAAAGACACTCAGCATTTACACAAGATATAAAGGAAGCACAAAAACATACAAGTGCAAGAGAAAATTCATTCCAATGTGCAGAATTTAAAAAAATGCAGTTGTACACTTGATTTCATGTATGTGCACACAGAATGAAAGCTCTGGACAAGTGCACGTCCAAAATAATGCAAAGAATTGGATTTTATGTGAAACCACAGAAATTACTTGCTTCCAAAAAACCTCTCCATCACATAAATGAAAATGGCAGAATCTCCATTAACTTGTTGGCTTCAAGATTTAAAGAACCACTAGGCTTTCTCAGGATTCAAAGTAAGTCTATTCTATTATAGTTTATTTAAAAACAACAAAAAACCCAGTATTTGCTTTCCTTCTGCACTGTACTAACAAGAGCACAAGTAACAGAAGAATCATGGAAGCACTCAGTGAAGTGGAAATGCAAACATTCTAATGAAACATCAAAAAATGAGCTAAGAAATATCAAATAACATGCTTCCAATGCACTAATTTATTGTTGTATCACCTACAAAACAGAGGAAAAACTAGTGCGCTCCTGCCACAACTACTAAACTACAATATATCGAGGAAATAACATTTAGATATCCTGAGAATATCCTGTAACATCAACAGAACCAAAATTTGAAAGTTATAGCCTGGAATGAAGCCAAGAGTCTTTCTTTTTATGAAGTTTAATGGTCATTTTCATATTTTTGGTAAGTGATTGGGAAGTTATCAAAGCAGTGTGGCTGGAAAGCTGCCTGGCAGCAAAGGACCTGGCGGTGCTGGTCAGCAGCTGGCTGAACACGAACCAGGACTCTTCCATCCTCAATGATTCTATGGTTCTATTCCCTTTGATATATTCAAACATGGCTTAACTATACACATGAAAAGCTTTCAAGCATGAAGGCAATAAACATTTTTATAAATACCAATCAAGAAAACAGTTTATTAAGGAGACCAAAGGTCGTGATATCCCCCCTAAAACCTGTCTCACATGAAGGGTCTCTGTTAAAAGTACATCTAAAATTCCAGTTTGATTTCTTTATGTATTCGGTACTACCTACTAGCTGAACTAGCCCTCCTGCAAACTGTACAAGCAAGTCCTGTCTTGTAACACCTTTACAACATTTTGCATTTCTGTCACATATTTTCAAAGAAAGAAGAAATGAAGAAGAAAGACATAAAATGAATTTGCTCTGATTACATAAAGACTCAATCTATTTGTCTTCAGATAGCAGGAGCTGTCACAAACTCTGTAGGAATATTTAATAGTTTACTGCTGAAGAGCCATTGTTCTTATGTCCCGCTGTACTGATGGCATTAAATGCTGTCACAAAGTATTAGATTTCATACAAGGTGATATAGCTTAATGGACTGAGACAAAGAATTTCTAAATGTCTATAAATCCAAAGCTTACTACAGCTCTAGCTGGGCCTGAGGATTGCATTAACCTCTCTGGATCTGCAGAAGACAGGAATTTGTGAAATGCACCAGAATTCAATTTTAGTTATTTTCCTAGGGCACATAAACAGTAAGATTTGTTCTACTTCCAGAAATCGAAAGGCAATGAAATATGCACTACATGGGACAGCGATGAGCACAGGTACCACAGCTACTCTAAAAACCTTCACAGAAATGTATCACAGAACAGGCCACTTAATTTTATGTAAAAAATATTTGATCACATGCAGTCAGTCCAAGATTATCTGAGAATATTAATTCTGCCCTTCCTGTAACGCAGCCAGGCTCCAGCACTCCCTGTCTGCGTACCATACACCCCTTAGCACGCTGGATTCCAACAGGGTTTAAAAATCTCTGTTCAAAACACAATCTGTCCTAGCTCTGTGTGCTCACAGTCTACAATCACATAGCACCACCTCCATGAGAGAGAAGAACAAAAAAGATCGATAGGGACAGACAGTTTTTGGTGGCAGGTCTGTGCTGGACCCAGATTCATGCTACACAGCTGGATATCTCTGCACTGATATGGAACACTGAGTCCCCAAAATACACAGAATGGCTTTGCACAGAATTAAATGAGGTCAGGTGGGATTTATAAAAATCACGTTTTATACCATGTTTATTAAAAAAAAGTACTGTTTCTGGTCTCAAATTAGTATGAAAACACATACATTCAATTTAGCAGTTAGCCAACTGGTTAGCTGATCCATGCTGACCATCATGAGATTTCAAGCGAGGTGTGGTTCATTTGCACCCCAGTCAAATGACCTGTAGGTAACTGAGCAACACTTGCAAAAACAAAAACAAAAAAGTCTCTCTTTCTCTGACAACATTCGAAAAGCCAAAGCCCTCCCATCAAGCAGAGAAAACTTTATACCTGCAGTGATGAGAACCACAAATACACAAAGGGTGAACAGAAGACTTGAAGGAAACTCAACCTCAAAAAAATCCCTGGTATGAAGCTTCTAATACATGAGGCATTTTTTGCATTCATGACCATGTCAAAACATAAGTTGATATTAAAATGACACAACAATTGCAAAAGCAGACAAAAATGCCTACCTCTTCTAAGCTGTGGAGCGAAGAAGCAGATACTGCTCGAGATGTGAGTGGATGAAATGGCTCCTGACCGACTGCATGCTGATGATTCTGTATTTGTATAAAAGGGTTTTGTTGTGACCTATGGGGCAATGGAGGTATACCATAATGAAAGCCCTGCCCCATTAGGTGATTCTGCTGTAGGTTAGCATAAGTCCACGATCCATCAGGTTGCAGGTATTTCAAGGGAGATGGGGTTATATGTTCAGATGGCATTGAGAAAGGGGGATTGTATATTTGGGGTAAATGCTGCTGAAATGCAGGGTTACTGGGGATTTCAATGTCTCTGTTGTTTTCAGTGAAGTTAGGAAAGTGACCACTGTGATTAGAGTTGCAGGAAGGAGAAGGGAGTGCTGGTGGGCTTCTGGGCTGAACTTGTCTATATTGCAACAGTCTTGACTGAGGGGGTGGCATTTCAGCTAAGTCCCGACTTTCACTTTGATCACGGTGTGACAGTTCTCTGAGCAAATCCTGGAATCTGTATTGACAGAATAAATGTATCAAGAAAAGGTGTTTTTCTAAAATCCCACTCTTTGAGACTGAGAAAACTCAAAGCACAAAACACTGGATTTAAACACACTCATCTTTGAGCTGACCCTAACTTCAAAAAGATATGACTGTGAGCAATCAGAAATTAGGCACAAGAGGATTAACTGGATGAAATACCCACCTGAAGCATCTCAAAGTTTTAATAACTCTTGAGATTTCCTTTTCAGTCAGAAGAATCAAGTTTTTGTTATCTCTTAGGAGACAACCAAAGTAAGGATTTCCTGCTTTATTATACAAAACTCTTCACACAGTTAAAGGAAATTTTAACTCTTTAAAAGGTGAAAACCAGAACAATCAGGGATTTCCCTCACTTATACATTTCCAAACTTCTTCAAAAGGTAGGGAATATACAATTCAGCACTTCTGGAGTCAGGTAAGAGAGCATTTACAGGCTTTACCATGGCTATAACAAACCAGATGGAAAATAAAGCATAGTGGGAGATGACAGTAAACAGAGGCAATTTAAAAATCTGGCCTTTACAATATATGTGATTAAAGCTGGTGGCCACAGGAACTATTTTTTTTGCTTATGTTCAACAGCTTTCTTTCTTGCCCCCTAATGCTGCATCTCAAGAATAAGCATATTTTTTAATCCTCTTTAAAAGCAAAGGCTTTTTAAAAAGGAAGAGAAGTTTGGATTAGACTGGGGAGAAGTGTTGTGGGCAAGGGTTTGGTTTTTTCAAGCACAGAAGTCTGAGATTTTTAAGACTAATTCAATCTGAAGAATTTACAACTTAGCAGGCCTTAACTACACTCAGATACCACTTGTAAAAGCACAAGGTTCTTATCCTCTTTCCATACTTACTCTATAAGAACAACACTGAGATACTCCATAAATGTATTTTCTTCACTACAGTTTTAGTGACAAATAAAAAAAGCACTACAGCTTTATTACAATCCAATAAACAGAATAAAGCATAACATATAACAAAAGCATAGATGTAAGTCAGCCTGCCAACTATTTTAACCTTCATAATAACAGCAGCAAAATGCAATACCTTCAGTGCCTTGTACCAGACCACAGTGTTACAGATAGGTGCCTACTGCTCAATTTTATACAAGCTCTGATGACTCAGTAAACAAATACCTTGAATATGTTGCCTCTGTTTCATCTTCTGTATTACTGGCAAGTTTCCAGTTTGCCCTAACTTGCTGCTGTTGATGCAATCCAATTGGTTGCTGAGGAAGATGTGGTAGATGAGGATGGTGATGGTGTTGATATGGAATTGTGCCTTGACTGAGATAGGCATTATGTTCATTCCATTGCTGTAACCTGGCTTGTTGCTGCTGCCTTATTGTTTCCAAAGCTACATTTCCATGCATACGATCTATAAAAATAGTTTTAAAAAAAAATTTATCTAATGCCCCCCTTTATTTTTATTTTTTTAAAGAAAAAAAGATTTTTATGTCAGGAAAAAAATACTTTTCATACAGCATATTTCAAGGCCTATTGTCAACCAACTGCAATGCAGTGTATAACCTGGTTATTTAAATTATACGGAAAATCATATAAACATGAATCTTCTAATAAAGTGCTGAATATTCAAACATGCCTTAAGCAGCAAATTATGCTCAATGACATTACTTATGGAAACTAACCCAACAACGACCCAATTCAGAGCAATATGCCTGGAAAGGTAAATAGCTCCCTCATTTTCACTTCAATGTAGTTATAATTGAACACTGAATTCAAATAAAGAAAAGTCACCTACCTAAAGTGTCCCCTAGGGGCATTCCTGATGGATTCTCTTCAATGAAGTTGTTCAAGTGGGTTGGCAGAACAGGGTTGTGCTGTGCAATAGGCCTCAAAGGATTACTGACTTCTTGTAACATAGGTGGGGGGTGTTGTTCTGAAATCACAGCATCTACAGCAGGAGAATGTGGTCGGTGGGGAATTGGGTTATTAAAAAAAGATTGGCTGGGGCCTGCCTGGTAAGCAGGGGAAAGCTGCGAAGGTTGTGGAGGCTGTTGGTTCAAATGATTATGCTGCTGAACTACCTGGCTTTGCTGTGGTGGAATTTGGTTTTGTTGTTCAGGCAAATGATTTTGTTGTTGACTTAAAAGGTTTTGCTGCTGCTGCAGAGGAAATGGCTGCCTTGGTATCTGGGACAGGTGCTGGAAGTGGCGATTGGGAACTGCATACTGCGAGTGGGGCGGGGTGAGATGGAGATTCAGCTGCCTGGGGTTAAGATTATCTTTACGATGAAATTTAGCATTAGGGTAAGCAACATTGGAACGTGATTCCGGGCTTCTATTCTGAGAATTTGCATCTAAGTCAACCTAGAAAAAGAGAACAGAAAAACTTTGAAAATATACCTAAAAAACAAAAGACCATGTCAGCAATGAATAAATCTGTTTAACAATAAATGAAGTCTACAAAACTTCTACAATATGATGGGAGGGGGACACGTCATACATCATAGAACTATTATTTTCTTTATAAGCAAATATAATCTTCATTACATAGTAGACAAATCTAGCCATCAATTTAATTCCTTGCTGTTCTCTAATGAACTTAAAATCTTTTCCCCTCTTGAAGGAAGGTAACTAATTCTACTGTCACTATTCTAATTATTGAAAAATAAAATATGAAGAGGCCAGAAAGAGATGGACAGCCTCTCTTCTCAAAAAAATGAGCAGAACAGCGTCTAGAAAAAATGGACTATGAAAAGAAGAAGATGGCAAACCAACCTGCTTAGATTCTATGGGTTTCTTCTCAGGAGTTCGAATTTTATTGATTTCAGGTCCAGCAGTGCTTTCACTTTTACCTAAAAACATTTAAGAAATGTACTAACTAGTTACAACAGAAAAGTTATTTTCTTCATTTGTTTTCCAGATGCAGGAAGATTTAGAGTTATTAGCATAGCATTTACAGTATCGTAGAAATGTAATACAATGTACCCAAATAAATTTTCCTCTAATCTCTGTGCTTTCTTTATTACTCATCAGTAAGTAGTTCTTCCAACTTAACTGATGCTGATGTTATTTGCAGTCATCACTGGACTGCGGAACAGAAATAGATCTTCCCACCTCTTTTTTTCCCAACAAGTTCTGACTGCTTCCTCTTCTGAATGCCACAATATTTGAGTTATTCTGTTTGTATTGGCAAAACACTGGTTATTTCCCTAACTCTGCATATTCCTCTATTTCACTTAAAAGGCAGAAAGAAAGAAAAAAAAAAATCCTTTCCATAATACCCAACTTAAGGTACGAACTTACTCAAAACAAAACTAATTTACAATGGAATTCCAACAACTCACCATTTCGACTTTGTTCATGCTGCTCCTTGTCTGGATGCTGAAGCTGCTGCTGCTGTCCTATACTAACTGGTGAATGATGTCCCAAGCCATAAGGTATAGGAGACCCACGCCCATGTGCCTGTAACAGGTTCATATTATATGCCATAGCTGCTTGATGAGTAATGATTCGAGGGTCAACTGCAAACCTACCCTGATACCCCGTCCATGGTACCTACATAATTAAAAAAAAAGCAAGCTGTTAAGGTACATTAAAGGAAGTAATGTAACAAGCACATTTATATGACATCAGTAAAAAGCAGCTTTCCCTACATCAGGTGGCCTGACACACTAACACACAGCTACAGGTAACATGGAAAGGGAGAGCAATAATGACAGTCTAGTGGCAAGGAGCAAAAGCAAAGGTTTTTGAGGCTTATCCTGTGAAAAAATTCTTGTACTGAAATCCATTCCAGCTTCAGTGGTGCCAAAATTAAGACAGAAAGGGTTGATGGACAAATTACATTTTAATAATTATTATATTCCGTTTTTCTCCTTGTAAGTATCAGTGGGTACAGTAAAACAAAAGCTCTTTCTCCTGGTAGCCGAAGAGAGATTGGGCTGTACATCAGGGGTGGAACAGAGAGTGAACCCCTTAACCTGAGGAACTCCTTATGGTCCTTTCATCACCCAGTGCTGTAATCTTGTAACACAGAATGAGTGGGCATACCATACCTCTGCACCCACAAGACACTCAGTGAAGTTAACCGGACTACTGGTAGGATCGACTATCCGCACGGAGGGCCACTCTATTCTACATGACACATCTTTGCACATTGTCTTCCTACTTATTTGAAGTAAAATCCACTTCCTGAAAGTATGTAAAAAAGTCAGGAAACTTTACAAGATTTTAAATTTCATTCCCGTAAGGAATGCAAAGGATGGCAGCTCTGGATCAAATTACTTCCATCTTGCCCTGTAGGGAATTTATTAAAAGAAGGCAAATAGATGTATGAGTAAGAGGAGAGTGCTAGGAAAGTAATTACCAACACTCAGGCTGACAAAGTATCCTTTACTGATGACAGAACACAACCAAACTCCTCATGTTTTTACATTAGATACGGAAACAGCCTTAAATTAAGTAAAGAGATCGTTTTATCTTACATGAATATAAATACATTTTACTTCAGTTCTTAGTTATTTTAAAGTGTAATGACTTCCAAGCAATTCTTTTTTTTTTAAATTTGTATTTGTCCTTGAAATATGCACTCTGAACTTTAGCTTTGGGCTGCTGTTGCATCTGCACAACCTCGAATCATATCCAATAATTTTCAAGAGCAGCTATCCGCATTATTACCTCAGTCTTCCCACTTAATTACTTTAAAGTCCATCCTCAGGGAAGGTGAGCTTGAAATACCTATTTCTAATACATTTCTTTTAGTTGGAAATACATGAAAATAGATTAAGCTTGGAACACTAAAAGAAAAAAAATTCAGATTATCTTGGTTTGATATTAACACAATGTGAGCAAGCATGACAAAGATACAGCTGCTTGCCTTCTTGTTGCATTTCAGTTTATCCATCAAACGTACATTTCTAGTAAGCTAGGAAAAAGGCAAATTACTTGACCTAGCAAAGAAAAAAAAAATAAAAAAAAAAAATCAATCTGCCCGTTGATTCAAAACTTGCAACTGAAATTAAGAGTTCCTACAGCAAGTCCCTTACACAGGGACCATAACCTACATTTCAGTAGAAGACTCAAGTAGTTCAAAAACCAATGAAATGTATGCAAATACTTAGAATTCTGAACGGAATTAACACATACGCATGTGTGGGTTCCGTGCCCTTTCTACAGATAACGCATACATGTTATGCCAGAACATCCTTTCTGCAGCCTTTGTTCTTTCCTCCCCATTTTCCTCCCAAAATATGCAACTGTGAAGGTTAGAATTAAATCAGGCTGCTGCTTTAATTTGCATAAGCTTTGGTAGACTCGTTTTAGATGCAATGCAAAATTCCATACAAAGCGTAGATCAAGAGACATTCACTGTGCTCCCAAATGCTATGAGGAAAGGGGACTGGAGAGGAAACGAGTTCACTGTGAGGTTCTGGAAGGGGAAAACATCCCAGCATGCTTATTTTTCTTATCACTACACTTCAGACAGCTTGCACTGCAGACATCCAAAACAGGCAATTTAAACAGTATGAAGCTGGCTCTGAATTGCCCACATCCCTCCAATGATTAAGAACTGGACTAGGCAATTAATTCACATGCAGGTATCTCAAGTCAGATGAGAGAACCCACTGGTGTGTCTATGTCTGTAGTGGAAAAAAATAAGCCAAAGTACATTAACATGAAATTGCTTTTAGGTTGTCTGGAGTTATTTGTGGGAACAACATTTTTAAGTCCTCTGTTTCTGGTGGTCCTCTGAACAGACTCTGTCGAGTCAGCTAAGGACACATATTTGACATGAAGTGTTAGAATACGCAGTAAGATATTCAGTAACTGATATTTAATAACTTGATTTATGGTACATAAAATAAATGGTGCGGAGGTGTGGGGGAAAAAATAAAGGAAATGAATTCTTACAGGCAAAGGCACAGACATGACCATGTTTCCTCCATAGACAGCAGGTACGTATAGAATACTTGTCCCAGTGTGTGGATCTATCCTTTGAACAGGACTTGGAGATTTCCCCAGGTTGGGGTGAGGTCCCAGAGGAGGAGGGGGAGGAGTATATGCTCGGATAGGATTTCCTATTAGAACAGAAGGATTGGGCTGAACTGGAAAAAAAAAAAAGAAATACATGTATACATACAAAAAGAACATGACATCTATCTATTTCTTTCTTTTCTTCATACTAATAGCATCTCTCTTTAATGCACACAGGTAACACCAACAGTATAGGACTGACATACTGAGAAAAAGCATTAATCAATCATGTCTTAAATCCTGTAACCAACTCCAGAAATTTGAAGAGGCAGAAAATATAAGTTGAGATACAGAATAACAGGTCACTGGTAACTGTGTTAAAAAAAGAATGTCCCAAGCTAGTTGCATATGCTGACAGCAACAGTAGCTGATAGACACTGCATCAAAACAGAACCACCCTCCTTTCTTCAGCAGGGAAGACAAGTTTTAAATTAACGCTTTTTTAAATTAATAACAAAACTCTTCAGCTGTTGCATGCTACCTTGCAAAAAAGTGTTCAGTACTATCTGGATATAAAACATCCAATATAAGTTCAAAATACATAGCACTACAAGTCCTAACTCTTGTCAGTGCAAACGCACTGATAGTACAGTATTGTGCATAATGAATGTCAAGCAGCTATTTTTTAAACAGACCACAGTCTATCCTATGATAAAGCTAGAAAGTCAGTTCACACAATACCTGTAAAGGGACAACCTGGGAAATACCTAACGTCCACTTAACAGTCTACTATTTGTTTCTCAAGTGTGCACAAGAAGTAAATGGCTTTCAAATAGAGAGCAGATCAGATACTCCACACATGTCAAATTACTGTCAACTTGACTGAAGCCAAATCAGCATGACCCCAGAGAAATTCTTTATTACAGCACATACTTACCAATTCCATCAGGTGGGAAATGGTCATTCTGGTTATGATGATGGACCTTGCCCTTTAAAGGGGAAAAACAGTAATAGTAATGCTTTGCAGACTTAAGATTTAAAAAAGCTTTGCTTTTATTTCAAGTGAATATTATAACTGAATCAAATGCAAAACCCCCAGTACCCCTGTTCAGTGGCAGCTGTCAGTGGAAGCGTAATCCATTTTCTTCTCCAGGTTTCAGCTCAAGAACCTTGGAGCCAAAGCAGCTGCCACCAGTTTTATGCAACTGTTCACTCAATTTCCTTAGAAACTGCCTCCCTATCCCGTATCATGTACCTGCTCTGCACCTTTGCCCCTTAGTTACTGCCTCCCCAGAGCTGTAATACAGAATTAGAATACCCCAGGGAATCTGTTTGTCCTTGATGAAACGTACATTAGAAAAGGAGGTTAACAGAACCGAGCCACCCCTCCTGAGCTGATGAGTTTACAGAATCAAGTAAGTAGTGAATATTCATGAACTGTGAGCACATATTCAAATATCTGTACGCTCTTAAGTACTTTGTGGAACAGGAATACCTTACTTCATCTGGACCTAAATACATTCACAAGTTTAAAATAAATGTAAAAACCCTTTGATGCTGCAAAACTTTTCTTGCCCAGGAGATAAGTCTAGGCAGTTTTCCAGCAGTCTGAGCAAATTAGTCAGGGTACCAAGACAGGTTGTTTGACAATGTTGACTCATGCATAAACTAGATTAAAGAACCGGTCTCTGGATTTCCTCCCCTTTTTAAAATGAATTATTGAAAAATAAAGTAATAATTACTTTTCATTACATTACAGTACGTAAAAGAAATCTGAATCTTGTTCCCTTTAGTGAATAGACAATTTAAAACAAACCTTAGAGAAGCTACATTCCTCAACAATCACTCCTGGTTAAAACAAAGCATTTTTGTACCTGTTCTGCTGTCAGTTAGCATCAAGCTGGATGTGCAGAAGCACAACAAGCGTCTGTTCTGCCTACCACACTTGTATTTCATAGGGGCCATATTTTTAAAACCAAAATAGTAAATTATACACATTTGATCGAATAGCTGTCCTGTCCAACAGGAGCTTCAGCATGTAACCATATTGTGTGGATGAAGGTAAATGAACCGGGACCGTTTCTGTGTTGGGAAAGGGAGGTGCTGCCTTTGCCTTTTCCTTTTTTTCTTTTAATAGCTCTGATGGCCCTGAACTGCACAGATGTCCATAAAATCAGCACAAAACAGCGTACTACATGCTGTTCTCATTTTTCAGCATAAAGCACATCAGTACCGGGTTTTTAGCCTTTCATCTTCATACGTTAAACACTGCACTTTGGAGGCCGAAAATGAGCTCAGCTAACCATCTGCTTTTAAAACTTCGGCAAAGGGAAATCTATCACATAGCACAGCCACTTTCTGTAGCACTGGAATACTATCTGCACACTTTGTCTGGTTTTGCACGTGCGAGCTGTCAGCTGTACTCAGAGGGAAGAGATTTCATTGTATTTATGATGGAGGTGGTTACAACGCTTCAGATCTTAAACTGAAATTACAGCGCCAGCAGTTTCAAAGTGTGCCTTCTGATTTCTACAGCACAAGTGCTTAGTTTACAAACAAACTGGAAGAAAAAAAAAATGTAAGTGTCTATTCACAAGACTACTATACCTGCATTTGCAAATAATTTCATAGTGACACTAAAAAAAGCCTTCAAGGCTGTAGCATTCATGAGAATGCTTAAAGGATTCCTTAATTTTTGTTTTTCTGTAAGTGCATTGTTTTGACACATCACTGGAAGCTTTAGAAAGATGTTTGTTTCGGAAAGTAATGCATGCTGATGATGAAACCAAATGTTCTCACTTACAAAATCTCTTTTAGGAAGGACTGCTAAAGGGAAGGCTTTCCATTTTGTATTGTTGAAGTTTAAAAAAATGGTAAAAATGTAAATGAAATTCAATAGTTTGCAACAAAAACGCATTCCTTCCTTTATGTATAATAAAATTCCTCACAAAATCTGGCAGCCTGCATTTTAGTTGCCTCTCTAAACACAATTTACTTAAATTAAAGCCAAATAAATTTTGAAATAAACTACTTAAAACTATTAAAGTAGAATTAATTATTAATACATCACAAAACAGCTCTAAAAAATTCAGTGTTGTTCCTTATCATCTTAAGGAAGCAGGCACTGTGTTTTCGTCACTTTTTTCACCTGATTTTATGAAAAGAACTGAGAAAATTACTGCTGAGTGCTAATTGCCTCTCTCTGTCCTCTTAATGCTTGCGAGGTCTGGCCTCCTGGAGGACACTGTCAGTGAGATAATCCAGGCACTATACTGTATTACAAGGTATTTTTAATGAAATCAAGCACTTATCTCCCACATAAGCCCCTGAATTTTAAATGTGATTTTCAGATCAAATTGCTTGTGGCTCGTTTCCTTGTGCTCCCTGCCACTGGCTGCACCAACCTGTTGTTCCTTGGGATAGGGATCACCTTGCATTCTGAAGTTTCAACTGGCTTATCTAATTAGCAGTAATTTGGGATTGGTAAAGCCAAGTGAAGAGCCCTCACTTGAACATGCTGAGAATCCCATCAGAATTTGCATTTGTATCTGGCTGCACTGATACCATTTTAAAATAACTTGCCCATAAGCCTTTTACATCACTTCCCAACAAGATTTCTCGATCCACTTCCTGACAAAGTTCACCATGGGTGAAGTTTTACCTTTGGTGGTGACTGCTGCTGCTTGGTGGTACTGGCTGAATGCTGATGCCGAAGAGCTCGGGGAATGAACTCCGGAGCCAGTGGGTTCAACACGTAAGTTTTCTTTAACTCCAAAGCTTCCAGCTGAGCTTTGATCTGTTCAAATGTGATACCGTGGAGACTTTCATTCTCATGACATAGGGCAATAAACCTTTCCCAAAATTTCCTATGGAAACAATTTTTAGAAACAATAAAAAGGAGTAAGACTCGATGGCTGCTGTTAAAATTAAAACGGATTTTATACAACCAAGTCAGTTTTTACCTTTCCCATATGCTCATTTTATACACCAAGCCATCAATCCTGCAACATGATCCCTCCATCTGAACCCAACAGCACAATGCAAAGCTCTCCAGTCTCTTAAAACGGACATATGGATTTGTCTGTGCGTATCTGACTCAGTACTGGGTCCAAATCACATATAATATTAACAGCGTGAACAGATCCTAACACAGAATTTTTTCCTGAAAGACCAAACACTAGCAAGCACAACACTTAAAATTCTGGAAAGTATCTGATTTATAGAATTTATTAAAGCTCAAGGAGTCATAGGATTGTATAGGTTTCCAGTCCTAAAAGATGTCAAGAAGATTTTATGAATTTTGGCAGATCATTCAGTTCCAGAGTCACAAACATGGAGCTGTGATCTATTCTCAAACCTGCACTTGTGAAGCTCTTCAGTGTCACATAGAGATTAACGTGTCAGAAGCACCTAGAGGGCCTTTGAGGTCCTCTGGTGGAAGATGCACAAAAGCGTGGGTTTTAGTGCACATCAGATATTTCTGTAACGTAGGTAAGAAATTCCAAGCCAGAAAGACCACCATCAGATAACACTCAGAATTTCTAAAGAGAAAGTCACATTGAACCTTTTAATAAAAATGAAAATCAGGAGTAATTAAAGTTACTTTAAAAAAGGATTGAAAAGACAATCATCTTAGAAGTGTGTTTGACTAAACTGCACTCCTTCGTGTCTCAACCCAAATTAAAAGACCGAGGAGAAACCTCAATAAGAGACATGTATCATTTAATATCATAATTTAATATCATAATGTTACTGATGTAGTTAAGAATTCAAAACAGTTTTCCCATCTTCTGTTGGAATTTCATATGGCAGGAAATGCTCTTCTAAAATTCAGGATGCAATATGCCCCTTTTTCTGCATTTTGCTGTAAGGCAAATAGATCCTGCAAGGTTTTAAGTAAGGATTGAAAACCAAAATGAAATACTTCACTGGGATGCTTTAACAATGGAACTCCCTCTGATTAATCAATTCACTCACCAAACCTCCTGCCAAGTACCACAAACCCACAGGGACCCATACACTTTTGCTTAAGATGCCCCAAGCAGTCTCTCTATACACGGAACACTCGTAGTGGGGCGTAAGAACAGAGAATAAAATACTGCTGTCTCTGTCTTCCATCGTGCTCTGGAGTTTAAAGGGAGTGTCTGCCAAAACAGCCCTGTCTAGTCTGATTGTAACACACAGAAATGTAATGATTACTCTGGGCATACTTCACAAAGCTTTCTACAACTATCATTACAGAGTCTTGACTCATCTTGACAGGTATTAGAATATTTATAAAATTCAAGTACTCTCTAAACTTTTTTGAGGTCTGTTTTTCCTAACGAAATGTCACTGCTTTCAGACTTCTTTACTCCTGCTGTACAAAAAAAGAACCATCTTCCTAGCAGAACGCCTGTGCCCCTCCAGCACTATTTTCAAAGAGCGAATGTTCAATTATTCAGTGATACGAGACAATGCCGTATTAAAAGTAAAGCTTGAGCTACGTCCTAATAAAGCTCCAGTCATTCTGGTTTCTTAATTATCCTTTTCGTTTTATAATTCTGAACAGCATATAGATGTATAAAGAGCTGCTGGTCTTAGAAAGGCAGACTCAATCTCTGCCAACACTGTAACTTAGGAAACAGGTACCCTGCTGATAGTCTGCAGCTGTATTTTTACAAGTTTTTGCATGCCCTACTGGAGGGTACTTGGAAAGAGCTATACCCAGAGCAACTTCCCAGCTCCCACATTTGAAAACCAGGTCCCCTTTCACTATCTGACTTATAACCCCAACATCCAGAGTTACATGAAAATCCATGAGATCATCATCTCCACTGGGATTTAGAGAGAATAAAGAAAATGGCCATTCTCCCACAAAAGCTGTACTCAGTCACAGAACCAACAGCGGTTCTAGGTGCCAGCTAAACTCACTACAGATAAACTAACGGCCAGACAGAGGCAACGTTGTGCATCCTGAACACCACTGCGGGGAAGAGAAGGAAAATTTGTCAACTAAGTGTAATTTCTGAACAAGAAGTAACAAATCTCAATCAGCACATCACGGCAAACTCCATAGCTGAGTCATGCACCGCTGCTGTGTAGGTTAATGAACCAGAGACTGCAATTGTAGACTAAGAGACACTCATCATTTGTGGGTCAAGTGTTCAAGAGCTCTCTCTGATCAGCTAAACTAGATCACATCTGAAACACAAGCAGATAATAAGAAAAATGAAATAAAACCACAACTTGTATTTCCCTTTTAGTAAGATGTTAGTAGTAGTTTTGAGCAGATCACTACAGTAATATGTTGACACTTTTGACATGTCCCCAGTAGATAAATAGTTAAATACAGATTACATTTCATAAACACAGTAATCAAAGGTTTGGATTCCACCTGGGCTTTTCAATTCTAATCTTTGAAAACCACATTCATTTTCAGTACAGTGGGATATTGGTCAGGAAAGTAGAATACAATGTAGATGTAACAATTGAGTATTACATATTTTTAGTTTTATTATAATAACGCAGTCCATGCAGTGTTTCCCCTCTTAGAAAAAATGAGCCTTAGGGCTTATCTCTGATCATCTTAACATTTCAGGTCTTCCACTGAAAAAGAAATCTTTGAAGAACAAGAGCTTAGTATCCTTAACATCACTGCTTACATCTCTTTCTCACCTTTCTTCACTTAGGTCTATAAAAAGTAAATCCAAGGTTCAAACCTTTGCGAGAGTTGGGAATACAACAAACGCTTTGCCATCTCTATGGTATTTTAGTGGGCATAAGTGTGAAGACCTTAAATTTCATTATGCAGTTACTTCAAGGATTTAAATATAATAGCATGTCTTATTTGGTGCCTAAAGGAACATCCATTGTTTTACTGAATCCATCAGTCATACATAAACATATTTTCTAGCATTAAGCTCTGGTTAATGAAGGAACATATATAACATATACCTGCATCTTCCAATGGAACATAAAGCAATGGGATCTCCCACCACAGCTACCAAGGATTGTGCTCTTGTAATGGCAGTATTGAGAAGTTTGTAATTAGACAGAAAACCATAATCCAAGTCTTCCGTTGAATCCTCGAGTAACTGCTCTTTCCTTTTAATTGGCGTTTGCTTATGTTTGCATGTATGCCGTGTTCGTACTGTGCTGAGAAACAACACTCTAAACTGTTTTCCTAAAAACGAAGCAAAAAAGAGAAGTCTGAGATAATTTAGCTATTTCTGCTGGTAAGACAATCATACCACTTCTCTTGCCAGCCAGACTTCACACCTAGATATTCTGAAGAAATGATAGCTACCCTTCGCACGAAGGGCTTTATGCAAGAATAATAAGATGTAAAATTTTTAAAAGATGCACTATAAATAGCATTTTCTATTACAAGAATATTTCCTCTATAAAAAAATAATTTTTCATCTCAAAATTAATCACTCCAGAACTTTCTGAAATTCTAATCATCTTTACAATATTTCTATTCAGCCAATAACAAATCATGCACTTATTTATTCTACCTTAAAAAAAAAAATTGCTCTGGACATTCTTGTTTTATATTGAGCAAATCTCTCCAATACATGGTAACTGCCATGAGAAAAACAGAGCACACCACTCACTGTCACTCAGTTTCTTATCTTTCTTTGCTTATTCCTGACTAAAAGTGCAACCTAGCAACAGGCTATGCCTACACAGAATTCTTATGTTATCAATGCGATCCCAGAGACAAACACTTAAGTTTCTGGACCTCTTTTTACATTCTGTTCTATGAACAGAAAATCAGAAAAACATTTTGAGGCTAAAGCTTTGTTACATTTTTTATTTGGAACGATTTTTTCTGTACAGTAAAAATGTACCTGTTTTCAGTAAATCTATTTATTCTTGAAATTAGCTTGAACTTAGTCTTAAAAAAACATATCCATGAGTTTATTATTTTGCTATTCTCTGTTGGAAAAATATCTAATCAACATACTTTCCAGGTTCATTTTGATACTTCAGTTTCATGGGCTACGACACCAGACTCCTCTTGTTCTGATCATTTTAAGTACATCTTATTTAGTTTCAACAGTCACATTTTAACTTCTTTATCGTATCTTTGAGGCCCACAACCATTACTTACCCTGAACGTTTAGCACTCTCTCTACACTGACATCAGACAGTCTTTTTTTCCGAAGTTCAGCCCGAATTCTGAACACTTGATCAGCGTAAGGTGTTACGACACCTATACTGCCATCATCCAACTTGCCCCAGGCAACGGGCCATTTTCTTCTCAACTCCTCAACACGCTCTACTACTTCAAACACCTTAAAAGAAAGTCAGAATTCTTAAAAGAACGCTTGAGTGAAGATCATTCTTTGATATGGAAAGATCATTTGAATTTTAAAAGATCTAAATCATTTAAATGAATGTACAGCATTACATAGCCTCACTGAATAAGCAACAATACTATTGTATTCCACACCACAACTCTGAGGTATTACGTAGTAAAACAATGCACTAAGGGTATTTAGTGCACATTAAATTTTGTCAACCTTGAAGTTTGCCCACAAAAATGTCACCTTTCAAGTACAAACTGGGAAATGATATTAATAACCTTAATTTCAATACTTACGATCTTACTAAAATGTCAAGTGCAGTAGGACCTTTCTGATCATACTTTATCTAATTTCTTTAAGTAAATACACTGCCTAAATAGGGATTATTTAATTTTTACTCTGGATTTTATTTGTCATATTTGAGTTTGGTAACTCAAGAAAAAAGAATGCGTGTATCAGAACACATTCACTTCCCATTCCAGAGGATACCATCAGGAGTTTCAGATTTTTTTTTTTATCAACTGTTAGCTCATCTCTATGAAACTCTAATAAGGGTTCTACCAGAAAAGACTAATAAATAAAAACGGTTGAAAAGCTCTTCCTGTGAGGAGACAAGCCTAAAGTAGCCTCCTGCCAAAATCTGCCAGGCTGGCACACTGATATGAGATCCTGTACTTTAAAAGCTATTTCTGAAAAACTTTATGGGTGTTTTTTTTTTTTTTTTTTAATTATTATTAATTTTCAGACACCTACATTAGAATTACCACCATACAGGTAAATTTTGGAGGTGGAACCAAGGAGAAGAAATTCACTTTCCTGATTAGTAGTGAATATGGGCACCAATGAACCTTACGCTGTTCCAATGCAAATTTCAATTGAAGGACAAACAGCAAAAAATCTCCTTCATCCTCTGAATTTCAGTTTATGTTCGTGTTTAAGCAGCTGTTGTCCTTCATTTCTGCCTGCAGCTATTAATGACTCACAATTTTCTGACAGTTACTGGGCCACTGAAGATATTTTAAGCATTTTTTACAACTTTTTTTCTTTAATGGCAAAGCAGTACAAGTATATTGATGAAAGTAGTCGGGTGCCTTCAGTTTTTCCTCTGTGATGTGTCCAGAGATCACTGGAGGCTGAAATGCACCTAAAACCAGCATGAGCTTTTTATTTAAGTAGATATTTTAATACATTGGGGAATATGTAACTAGTGCAGCATAACAACTACAAAAAGGTTAAAAATTGTGTGTCAGATGAAATGAAGCACTAGTCAACAAGGGAAATCAGACAGCTCTGCAATATTTCATAACAAATACTGCTGCTAAACTGTAACCTAAATTCAGTTAAAATTCATTGTTTCATGAAGTTAAGATCGTTTTCCGTGTTTAAGCAAATCAGTGATATTTCTTTTTCTTTAAAAATCATTCAAAAGATTTCTTAAGGCAGCTTTTTAGTGGGGGAAAAAAAGGAGTTGGCTCAAATTCCCCTGACTTGAGGTGACTGGAAAGAAGACATCTATATACATCATTCCAAAAGTAATGCCTGCTATTTATTTCCAACTTTTTCCCATGTGGAGGAATTCACTTCCACCCCCTTTCTCCACCTGCACTTCCACATCAGACACCATTCTGTCACACTGTCCCTCTGCTGCCATCTGTCACACGGCAACAAAATGTAATGGAATATTGGTGGGAAGGTTCACCTTCTGGTGCCATACTGCCAGCATCTGCCTCTGATGCTGGAGGCCAAACTAGGAGTATTACAAGGGCTACTCCAAAAGTAATGCCTATTAAAAATATTGCTACTTCTGGTCTTTTTCTTAAGCTCAAGGGAAGGAATAATTAAAAATAACAATTTCTGAAGATTACCCATAAAAGTATGTGAAACAAATACTTTAAGACAGGTTCTCACTGACAAAAAACCATATCTGCATACGATCAATTAGACACCAACCCTAAACATATTCAAGCAACTACGAAATGTTACTCCTGAGGACTCCTATCTGAGTGGGAGCATTTCTACAACAGGAGAAGAAATTTAAGTTTTATTTCAAATTGCATTTACTCTCAGTTGCTAAGATACATCCATCACACTGTCACAAAAATTATCAGGAAAGACATCCCAAAGAACGAGCCTGAGAGAAAAGTAAGCAGCTTGCAATTTGCAAAGAGAAAAGGAAAATAAATTAGTGGAAATGTTTACCACAATTGCAACGTTCACTATTTCACGTTTAACAAACTTCACGTTTCTCTCTCTTGTTAGACAACAGTGTGTGCCTTCCACCCACGCTGAGCATAAACCAATAAACACGAGGGTATGGGAGCTTTAAGAAAAATTGAGAATAAAGCCGAAGAGTTACCTCTGCATTATTGTAAAAAGCTGTACTATTTTTTTCCTGCACATCTTCTCCACGTGCTGTGAAGAAAGTTAAAGGGTAGAAATCTTTGTGTGCTGGCTGCTTTCCACTTGCCATCAGTTTGCCTTCATAGAAAAGTTCAGATGTGTAACTGCAACAAAGCAAAACAGAATAAAATGTGGAGCCTATATATGAGCTCACTAGCATGAGAATTTCGCCAGTAAAATATGCAATCGCAAAACACTTCATAAGGAAAAGCACTGCTTACTATTTACCATCTCCAAGGATGTTCTCTGAAGCAGTACAGCCGCACTACGATTTCTTTTGCAAATTAATCCTTAGTAATGAATTCTCATCAAACAATAGAACCTCCTTTCTACAGGGACTGTTTTTTCCAGTTACAGCTCCAAAGCTGTTCTTAATTTCTTCTGGTCTCTCCTCTTCAGTTAGGTAGGCACGATTAATGAGATCACCAAGAATTATCTTCCCACACTTACTTCTGTCATAAATGTCATGGTCCAAGATATCAAGGGAAATTCCACATTATAAAGGAAGTAAACCTGACAGATTCCCCACAGTCGGATCACTGTTAGAGCATGTTTCATTTCTCACAATAATACTTTCTAGCAGAATTACGCACACTGGATTTTGTCTCGACAGCCAACTTTCCCCAGTGGTACCTCTGCAATCCTTGCCTCGGCGTTCAGCTCAGTGGACCCCTCTAGGAACACACTGTCTGAACTTCAAGCACTGAAGTTTGAGGCAAGTTTCATGGAAATGAGCTCTAAGAAAAAGCTGAAACAATTCCTACTCTTTCAGATTCCCTCTCATTTACAGCTTAAAATTTCTAGAAATGTCTAAGAAGTCTAGAATGTGTAAGAAATAAAACAGAGAGCAAGCTGTGTAATAAAGTACATTATATTCTCGTTTTTGATTCCCCAGTGCGTTTAAATATTTCTGCTTTTGCTTTGAACGCAGTGATAACCTAATTAGCATGACTGGATACCAACACAATATCCCTCAGTACATATTTGAGTCAGGACTTAAACTTTAGCATTTTTCCCCATGATTGCACTTATTCTTTCTAGCACAGCTCATGGATGAGCTCATTACATTACACTAGCAGCCATTAGTTTATCATAGCATAAAAATGCAAAACCACTGATTAATGTCTTGAAAGAAGAAACAAAAGAAGAAGCAAACGTGCCCAAAATTTGACTTTTTTTCCTCTTCATAGCTGTATATCTGTATGTTCCTTATACTGCACATATTTTACTGTTCCAAGGTAACTTACCCTACTAATTCTAAAAGTCTGAAATAGTCTAAGGAAATACAGATCCTACCTAAAATATTACATAATGGTTAAAAAGGGAAAGTTAGCTCTTTGGCTTTACATGCCTGTCTTGTAGCCAAATCAGCCCTCCTTGAATGAGAGAGTCTGTAATAGATCTGCCTAAATGACTCTTTGATGTCTGCTCTAGGAGACTGAATTTCAATCTAGTAACAAGGAATTACTCTACTAATTAACTTTGAAACAACGAAGATTTCCTTACAGAAATATGAAATGCTTCATCAGCTGTTCTCGGCACATCAAAAAAAAATTTTGTTTTGTACACTCAGACCAGCCAAAGCATGATACAGTGAAAAAGTTCACACCTACTTGATGATAGCTTCATGGGAGCGATAGTTCTCACACAGCAAGATCCTGCATGGAAATTCTGCAGGGTAGTGCTCATAGAGCCGATCAAGCAATGAAACATGAAGGTTTCTTTCCCTGGCAAATTCACTGTAGACAAAAGGACTGAGCTGTAATAGACACACACATACAAAGAAAATGTAACTAAATATGTGGATTTAGAATTTCATGCTCCCAAGACATATATTTTGCATTGAAATAAAAATAAAACTTGCATTGTATATTCATATTTGGAAGACACATAGTATGGATAAGCATTTTCTAACGATTCCATAGAAATGCCCATTCCTAATGTAGAAATGACAAAAGAGCAGCATGAGCTTACAGGAACAATCAAACATTTAATAACTAAATAAAACAGAGAAAGGAACTCTTGTATCTTTTTCTTTGTGGCTTGCGAAGATGAACAATACAAAGCAGAGAGTTGTATGACCAAAAAAAATTAAAATTAAACAAATGACAGTGTGCTTTGAATGCCATTAACAATTATGCTGTGGATCCTTTTACAGATGGGTTACTACCATACATAGAATAGCACATAAAATATAGAAGCTTGTAAAAGCAAAGAAAGCTAACAAATTCATTGGAAAAAAGTAAAACAAAGGCACCCCAGTTACTAATACGCTACTACTGGCCTTGTTTAACAACAAAAATATCATCAAAGATAGCAGGAAAAACAGAACTAAAGATGCTGAAAAAAAAGCAATTTCAAATCAAAATTCAAAAATTAAGCCAAACTATTGATGTTCTGCATATATGTTATTCAAAATGTGATTTATTATTTTTTAATCTCGGGTATTAGTTTTAGAAATGTAAATACCTCACAGAATAGCTTCTCTTAGAAATTAGTGAGAACCTGAGCTACAAAACAGTGCTTTACATAGGTAGCCAGAGAGACACAGACCAGAGTTACCTCCAGCCATCCTGCTGGGACTCGTGAGATCTAGTCTAAAGTGGTAAGAATGCCAGCCTCTAAGTGGCAAACTACTCTATAGTGGCAAAACCGTTCTATTTTTTATTTTTTTTTTTTAAACTACAGCAATGCAAACATCCACTTTATTGCCATTATGAATTGTCAAGAAAAGGAAAGGCAAATCTACCACACATGCCATGGACATTTGGAGAAGTTAAATTATGTAAATAAAGAAAGAAACAAACATGCTATATATACATTTGATATAATATATATATCTGTATCTTTTACCTGCATATGGTCTCCAGCCAAAACAATTCTTGTGTTTTTATTAGCTAATGCTAGAGGCATAATAGTTTCACACTCCATAGCCTGCGCAGCTTCATCTAACAGAATGTGTGTAAAAAAACCTGTAAAGCAGAGATAACAGCAAATAAGTGAAACTAGAGATCTGATAAAATAAACAGTGACAACAATATGAGAAATTGTACTAAAAGTTCTGTATTCTGATAGTAATCAAAACTAGAAAAAAAGTCAGTATGGCTTATACAAATGAACTGCTAGCAACCATTTTCCAGTCCATCAGGTGGCCAGTGTTGGTCAGTTGAATGTCAATGACATCAGCAGAAGCCCACAGATCTGCCTCTTTCTTATGAATGAAAATTTAAATTCCATCTTATGATAATGTTGGACAAGAGGGTGGGGGCAGAATCTATGCACTTGATAACACGCACATGAAAAAATCTGAACTTGTATTTCACGACAGGTAAGTTCTGCACACATACAGGAGATAAACGGTTTTGTGTATTTGTATATCATTTGAAGATAAAGGAAAGAATAAATCCTAAGCAGCCTCTGCCCCAGTAAATCAGTCTAAGATATTTCAGCTTAGAAAACAACCTGTATGTACCACCGTGGGTTGGTGTGAGTGGGAATTGTTTGCAAAGCTCATAAAACAATCAAACAAGAAAAGAGCTTTCCATGTGTATTTATGCATACATGCTCCACTGTCATTACCTTAATGAGCATAATACTCAAAGTCAGAATCTCAAACAGAATTTCCCCTCTTGGGTCTCACAAACACCAGTTCATACATAATACCTCTTCCTTCTTTATTTATACAAGGGAAAAAAAATAGGTAGGCAAAAGGCTACCTTGAATGCCATTAATTTTACAGCTTTTTAATAAACATTTGTTCATTAAATAAACATTAAGGTGTTTGTTTGTTTGTTTTTAAAAAACTTTATTCTTTAGCAGTAAGGAACAGAAAGAACACTTGTCCCTGATGGTGGAAAGACAAAGACACCTCTCAAAGCACCTTACAGACATGTCTTGTTTACAGCTATCATACCTGGTTCAAGATCCAGTTGACACAGATACTGTGATGTATTTAAAGTAACAACTACTACTCGTTGCTTAAGAATATCTTCTTTCTGTGGCATCTGAAAGGTGGAATGTGTGCTTGAAATCAAACAGTACTGATGCACAACTGGGTGGACAGTCTTTACCCAGCGATTTCTGAAATATACCCTACAAAAGAAAAAGGAGGCTTATTTTCCATACAGTGACTGCCTAATGTTTCAAATTCTAGTATTCTAGTAAATACAAGTCTTCAAGAAGCAAATCATCACTACTGCGCACAATTATATGCTGAAATATCTTGGTTTATCTTCCACTATTGGTTGCAGAGCAATACTACATATATGGATATTTACCAGGGATTAGTCCACACATGAAAATCTGTATTTCCTACATTTAGGTACTGTGACCTTCACATCAATGCCATTTTTCTCTGTCCGTAAACTCACTATAAAATATACATATTTCCTTAACTAAAATATAGTAATAGGCAATAGTCTTGAACCTGACAGAGTTATAGTGGTCTTCACATTTCATCAATTACATTCATATGATCATTATTTCATTGTGGTGGGTTTTTTTTTTAAAGGCATCAATAAAATCATGCACTACTTTCATACATATATGCTTTCTAAGAACAAAACTGGATCTGAATTCATTGCTTAATCATGAAGGGCCTTAATTCTGATATACTTCATAAATGAACAATAAAACAGCACCAAAAAGAAAGCTTTCTCCATCTAAAAGATCAGGACATAGTCAGCAATGCACTGGACATCAAACATCTTTCCATGAGATCTAAGATATTTTTAATCACCATATCATGAGATCAACAAGGAATTATTCTTAAGTGATGAAATGTTACAGCCCGTCCAGCTAAAAAGGAAGAGGAACAGGGAAGACACAAAGACTGTGCCCCAGAAGACAGAGTAGAAATAACTCCACGTGGGTACACAGAAATATACCCAGCCACGTCAGCTGTGGATCTGGATAAAGATGTGAAAGGGCTTCTTCAAGTGGCATTCCTCAAAAACATCATCTGTATCAAATCAGAACTGCAAACCTGAAGTGCAATTTTTAAATTACAAGAAACTACTGTACATTCTTATTTAGAATTGAAGTTATTTTGAACTTATTTCCAAAGCAAATTAAGATGAAATGGTTTAAAATAATTTAAGTTCTGAATAGGGGATTCAATGTTGTTTATCTATTCATTAATTACTTCCTTTTGATTAAGTTTCTCCTGCACCCATATTACAAATCCCAAATCATTAATAAAATATTTGAAAAAGTGTAATTATGCACTCAAGTGCAAAACATGATTGCAATGGCTGGACTTTGGGATACTACATGTCTACTCATGTTGGAAAAGCACAGCTTGGTTCCATATAACATGAGAGAAACAATGAGGGTCATAATAAATTTGGTGAAAATACAGATATCGACGTCCATTTTGGACAAGATGCACAGAATGAAAGGCACAGAGCAGCAGTTGTGCTGCAGTAATCTGAATGGCATCACCACTTGCCAAAATTGACTCAGTGATCAAACGTAACCAGTTCAGCCTGGGTTCAGCACTGATACAGTTTCACAATCAAGAACCTTCCAATGCGATCAATGAATTTATTCCTCATCAGCCATCAGACTGATAAGCTTCATTTGATATGCTGTTATTCCATCAGTGCAGCAACACTCAGTCAGCACCAGAACACTAGAAGGAGGCAGCAGGAGCAGAACAACCCTGCTCTCTTTATCGCAGCCATTCAGTCAGCTTTTGTATGATTCAGTTTCCCAATGTGAACCGAGGATAATACTTACCTACCGCCTCACAGGAGTACTGTGAGGATTAATGAGTTTATTGTGAGTTTATGTTTGTAAAGCACTTTGAGATTCTTGGATGAAAGGTGCTATTGAAATGCAAAATATTATGGTTATTAGACATTATTATACCATGCACTGTCTTTCATTACACAAATTCAACTATCTGTGACTCAAAGATTGGCTGACAGCATTTCAAACTGCACTGTTGCTTACCCATGAATTTATTTTATTTTGATGCGAGATCAAAAAGGTATCCCAAAGCAATTATGCACCACTGCCATAAAAGCACCTGGCAGATGTGACTACTTGGAAAAAGTCGTGATATAAGTAAGGTACGCAGAACGTGGGATTTCTCGTGTGCAATCTGCACTAACAGCACCTTCTGTAATTCCAAGATTTTTTTTCTTAAAGCTGGAGGAACCCATTACAATATATACAAGTATTTTTAACCAGCTCAACACAATTCAAGAACAGCTCACCTTGCAACACACCCTTAACTTCTGATTAAACAGCTAACCCAACTTCTACTCTTTGTGCTTCCCTAAGCAAAGGCCCTGAATGCCAGCGGTCAGGAGCCACTGCCCGACTTCTGCTTCCTTTCCTTTAGTGCCTGCAACTCCTTCTGTTAGTGTGCAGCTACACGTACAAACACTGCAGTTACAAAACCAAAACCAAGCCACTACTCACATGCAAGTGTATCTTCTCACCTCAAGACTTTAATTGTGGAGAAATTAGAAGCTCAAAGGCTAGCTTTACCCAAACAACAGGCAGCAGAATCACAGACAAATACACTGGGAACCACATTGAAATAGAAGCTCCATAAGACTGAGTCCCCTAAGTCTTCCACAAATGAAAGCACTGAATATATCCTCTGTACTTAGTAATGCTGATTTAACATACACAGAATCTGTATTTCACGTGGAAAACGATGCCACCTTTACGTCTAAGTGCGACATCTGGATACTTCCAACAGTTTCCTTCCTTTTAATAACATACGGGTACAACTAAATTTGAGATACAGAAACTGTAGATAGTTCGATCGCTGCACAGAGAGCACCTCTATGCTTCCTAAGTCTTGACTGGTGTTTCCAGGCGCCACGTGCAGCTCGAGCACCTGCCTGCAGGGCCTACCACCACAGCTGCCTCCCCAGGCCTCCAGCAGCTGACAGGGAGAGACAAGCGCTGCCACAGAGTAAAGGCGTGTACAAGTTGGAAGCCAATTACCACCTCCGCTGCTTTGAATCACCCTCTAACACCGCCTGCTTCTGCATGCAAAAAAAAAATTAAGAGTCTTAGCACGGAACAGAAGCATTTAATTGCAGGCTCTTTTCTCCTAACTGTAGGTTAGTGGGTTCTTTTCTTCCAGAAACACCTCAGCATAAATTTATGTTGGCAGAACAACTTTATTTTATTTTTTTTTCCCCCCAGAGTCAAGTGTCTTTAGAAACAGGTTTTGGAGAGTGTCCCTTGAACAGCTGCATTACCCCTAATCATAGCCACTGCCATTTTTTATTTTTATTCTTGTACTGGATACAAATCTGTTTATGGGCATTAGGACTCTGAGAATTTGGTCTCCTGGCTTTCCTTGTTATTTGATTTAGCTGCAGAGCTTAGATTCAACGTAAATTTTCCCCAATTCATTCTGCCTTTATGTTTTCCAAAGGGTGGAGATAATTATTTTGTTAGAAAAAAAATACATACGCATGGATTTATTACACGGTATTTAAACAAACCCCCAAACTAAAGACTTCAAATTTTTACGGTGCAACTACTAAGAGGATAATTTATTTAGTGTGTATATCTTACCCACAGAAATTTATAGAAATATTTATATAGTTCTCAGTACTCAGTCAATACTAAGTAATTAAGCTTTCCCTCTTTAAAAACAACAGAAATATTACAGTGTTCCCAACTCATCTGTGGGAACATTTTCAGAAAAGATACTATTTAACCAATGCATAGCTGCAGAGTAAATAAAAAAACATCTAAAGCAAACTGCTTGGCCATTCAGAAACACAAACACTGCAGGCAGCACATCCTGCTTGGGCGCTTTCCTGCTTCTGCTCCATTTTGTTTCCCTTCGGCAGCAGCAAAAGGCTCAGGGCACTCTGTTTAAACTAATAGTACTGATTTTAATCTAAAAATGTATCTTGACAACAGTCAGTAAGAAAGGTAAGAGAACCACAGTTGATTTTATGCTAGGAATATCACACAGTTCGAGCTTTCAATGCAGATATTGACCCTTTATCTCCTGCTAGATCAGGCTGGCATGCAGTTAGGCTTCCCAAGTATAAGTTGTCTGGAAGCTACGTAACACTTTTAAAGTCATTTACAAGCATACATGCTTTGTGAATATATAAATCCATATAGAATTGGAGAGGTGCCTCTATTTTCCAAAACCAGAACTTTTCCTAAAGGTACCATGTCTATTGGAACAATGTCATACAATTCACAGCAGCACTTTCTATAGTACCCGTAAAAAAATACTATGAAAGTTTCATTTTCTTTTAAACATTCAGTGGTTTTTGCATTAAATATTATTGGCAAATATGTATATACACATTCAACCTTTATAGAAAAGAAACTGTTTATGCATGTTTTCCATGAGCACATCTGAGACTGTGCTAAACAGAACGTAGCACGTGAAGAAGGTAGCACAAGTCTGGCAACCACAACAAAACTACCTAACACCTTGCTCTTTTAAATCACAGTTCAATATTCCTGAAAGTGTAAATAACACACATTCTTCCCCACTACAAAATTAAGATACCATAATGCTTTTCATCACAAAGTGCTTTACAAAGCGCCTGAAGACAATTAGTGTCAAAATACACCGGATCTAACAGAACTTTTCCAAGCAAACTGCCTTCCCTTTCTGGCCAGATCCTGAGTGTCCGCCACATGGCAACTAAAGCCAGCACACCTACGAGAACATACATCTGTTGTAAATCTCACCCTTTCACATAACTTCTTTGGCTTTACTGACACTATGTAAAAGTTAAGTCCAGGATGGCTCTTAATAACCAGCAAGTAAACACAGTGAATCATTTTCTTTGTAATATAATAAACTCACATACTGGCATTTAGAAAATGAAGTCCGTAATTTAAAAAATATACACCAAGCTAGCAGCATTATGCACTGTGGTATCTGGGTAAATATTCCTAAGAGTGAGTTTCTGCCCATAATTAAATGCTCCCTATTTATATGCACGTTTTACTCTTCTTGTGCTTGAGGTTTCCACTTCTTCATTTTCCTCCATAAGGAACTCCCCCACAATAACCACGGCGAGCACATTTAATCACATAAAAACAATTACTTCAAGTTGAACTATATATTGTTTTTAAACCTAAATATTTAGCTCCTATGACATATTTTTTCTTCAAAAAGCCAGATGAGTAGCCCCAGTTTCCAAACCATAAGCATCAGTCAAAATCCTCTGCAACTTAAAACACAGTTATATTTACTTCTATTTTATCACAGTAGCTTTTAGAGGAGCGTATCAAAAGCTTGCTCATTAGGAACAGCACATTTATCAACAGAGTAATAAAAACTTAAAAAAGGATGTCTTTATTTTTGTTTAACAAATGATGAAAGATTATGTTGACAACGTTTCACATTCCTTTTAGTCTATATTTTTAAAATCACTGCTGGTAATGCCAAAATGCTTTTATGTTTTTAAAAGTTCTTTAATTTTTTTTTTTTTTTAATAGACACCTTTTCTTAAGAAGATTATTTAATAGATACATAATAAGCCTTAAAAAATACCTGAGAGGTCTTGCCTGGGGATTGCCTGCTTCTACATATGGATGTAAATAATCCTTTATGTAGAGATCAGCAGCACTATTAGAATGGGTGCAAATGAGAATCCTGCTGGAATAAATGGTGCAAATAAAGAAGCAATGAAGAAACAGAAAACAATTCAAAGCAGTAGAATACAGAAAAAAAAAAGGAAACAGTGGCCATCTTCCTGTACATTTCTCTTAATGAAACTAGTCACTGACCTACTCCAGCTTCCGTGATTCAGCACTTTAACTCCAATCCTTCAGTTATGTAAAGATTGAAACAGTTTTCCAACAATTGTTTTGCAATTATTAATCTAGACTTGATTTTAAGTAAAGAACAGCTTTTACTATCAAATATACTACACAATTTTCCATGTTGAGCAAATCACAGTCATTCCACATTTAGTTTTAAAATGGAAAATACAGGCTAAGACTATCAAGTCACTTTACCATTCGAAACAATGACAGATGGTTTAGGTTTGGTTGTTTTTAAGCTGGATGGAAATTCTATACTTCTACCTTTAACTTGAATTCAATAAAAAATGGTACTCTCATAGCTAATCACGCATTGCTCTATTTAGTGCCCCACCTCACCTAGTATCCTGTTGTTGGAGTATGTGCTTGACTGCCTGAGCCAGCGTGAACGTTTTTCCTGTCCCATAGGGACCGATGATAAGAACAGGAGGCAGTTGTATTGAAAGTGGGGTAGTGATAGCCAGAACAGCCTCTTTCTGCTTAGCATTTAGCCGAGGGTCCAACTGCTCATCCCATTGTCTGTGCAAAAGGAAGCAAGAGTTGAAAATCAGAACCCATGACAACTCACAGTCAGTAAAAATGAAACGAGGTAAGATTTCAAAAGCTTTCATAAAGGTCTATACGTTAATGTATTCTGTTATTCTGAGCCACATTAAAAGAAACCAACAGATCTAGCAAAATAATCACATGCTTGTATCACAAAACCTTGGTACTATTTGCAATAAATCAGTTTTTTTTTTTTCAAAACGAATCCAACTACTTCTCAATTTACAGTATCTTGTCTAACAATAATTAGCCTGTATAGTGCACATCTCAGACAGAAGTACATGCTGCACCACTACTTGATAACAAAAGAAAGCAGACATCAATGTTCTTCTACTATTACTATATAAAATGTAACGTTAGCTACATTTATTCCAGGCAGTATTTACCCTGTCAGCTTCAAAAGCCAACATTTATATTACCTCAGGCTTGGTAAATACGAACTACGATGAGTCTCAAAATCAAACAAGAACAACAAAAAACTAGCATAGTCAACAATTACAGACCTTTTTCTCCCTCTTTTGAGATCATTAAGGCATATACCTCTAACGCAAAAGAAGTCTTAAAAAAGGACCTTTGCTGTAACCAGTTAGAGATACCAGCATTAACAGAAAGATTATTACAGAAAATTCCAATGAGCATAAGAGGTTAAAGATTTGTAGACACGGTTTCTAATATTCCCAGTGACAGATTTAAAAGTAGACACGCACAGTAAAAAACACCTGTCACTGCTGCACATATGGCCATACTTTAGTAACGTGATCTGCTTCGGTGCAAGCACTATGATTCTTGCAAATGAGGAAAGCTGCTGATACCAAAAGGGACTAAAATCAAGAGGAGCTGACTGAAGTCCTAACTTTTAAGATAGCTATGAACAAAAAGCTTGCAGGGGAATCTAAGAAATACTAGAAAGCAATAGGGACATAAAACAAAAACACAAGAAAAGCATAGGAAAGACTGTTCTGAGTTAGAGCCAACCAAGCCATCAGAGGGAGAAAAACCACGCTCATTACACTGACTTGAACTGAATGGCAATCATTACATACATTATTTTCCTATACAACAAATAGAAAACAATTATACAGCTACAACCACTTCGTAAGTTTTTGATAATATAAATTTCCTGACATGAAAGAGAAAAAAGTTCTAGCTTGCTTGCCTTCCCTCCTTTTTATTGACATCACTGCTTACTTCTAAACCATTGCTAAATATGATTTCTTTACAAGACTTAGCCAGAACTTAATTAAGTCAGTGAACAGATTGTCATTGCCCTTCATTAGCTTTGTGGCATAACTTAGCAAAACCTGCTCCCTTCTTTCAGCCTTTACTGACAAAGCTTTGATACATCTAGCAGTCATCCCCACCCAGAACACTGCACCAGCCCCCTTTTATCATCTCTGCTCTTCCTACACTTCAAAAATCAAACTAAACTTTTGTCTTACGTTTTCTAGATGCCACAGTTTTCTGGCCAGATCATTTTCCTTCTCATCCCTGAGCTAGCTTCTGTTTTGTACTGCAGCACAATCACTCTCTTAATTCGCACCTTCAAGACATCACACGACTCCCTGTGTGCTGTACAGGCTATCAGTTCCACATACTTCTCATTTCCCTAGTGTCTAAGCACAGAAACTGCATGGTGGTTTGTTTTTTTTTAATCCTTCCCCATGCACCAAGAACACTGACCATACTCCCTAAGCCACAAATCCTCATTTCTTCCCCAGGTTTCCTCTTCAAGATGAACTAATTTCATTGTGTTGCTGCATCCCTCTAAGTTTTCTCAAAAGATTTTAAACAATGTGGGGGTTTGTATGTCATAAAAGAAACTGTAGAATGTATACACAAGGAATCTCAGGACTGATAGCAAATACAATGCCTTATTCGCATGCTCCTCTTTTTTTTTTTTTTTTTGCCATTCCCTTCAGTGATATGTCCAAATTTGGGTCACTGCATCAAACTCAAGGAGTACTACTGGATTGGTCGTGTTAGTGAGTCTGCATGTTTAAGATCCTGCACAGCAAAATCCTTGTAATGGGTATTTACATTTCCATGAAGTACATATTTTCAATGAAGAACAGCAGAACAGGAAATAAGAATAGGAGGTTTGCTTGCAGCAGCTACAACACAACTGCAACGCCTATTAAAGTCACCGTTCAACCACGGGGAAAACTAATCAACAGATTCCAGTCCTCAGAGGATTGGTTTTCTTGTTTTATTCAGAACAGTTTCACTTCCTACTCTGAACCATCCTCACCATTAATGAAGACCAAGACATATTTCCTGTTCTAGGGCAGATTTCAGCCATCTGTTATGAGAAATTCAATACTAAATTACCATACGATCGTTGATATTAAAGTGTTTGTATTCTGGTACCTGTTGGGACTCCAGGGTATGGTGGGAGTCATGCTGACATCTGGAAACAAAATACTGTTGTCCTTAATCCTGTCCAAGGCATAATGCATTTCACAGAGGGGTAGGCGATTTAACTGAAACTGAAGTTCAACCTGCAGTACAAAATGAACGAATTAATAGATGAACCAAAAATGATTTATTTAAAAAACACTCTGCAGTTTTTGCTGCATACAATAGCTATCATCTTCCTGCAACCTACTGATTCTCAGAAGGAAACAGGTTTGGCTTTGGTTTTTTGTAAACAAAACAAAATACAGCACCTTCTGTAATCTCATTATGTGGTTTAAGATTAGATTCCACAGCACTTCCAGGAAAAAAAAGAAGTAAAACATTCTTGAAATTATTTTTGGAATACAAAATATACTCCTTGAAAATACCACTGACCTAGAGCATTGTTTTTAAGTATTTAAGCTTCCATACTTTACTGTAAGAACAACTTGAAAATAGAAACAGACCAGAAACTACTGCAGATGAACAAACAGTACAAATGAGATGTGTGACAAGCAGAGATAAAACCCAAACAGTGCTTAATTCCAGCCAAACATTCTGCAATAATACAATTTGTCACTTATGTTGGATTGTTAGAACTCTCCAAAATGTAATTTCTAAAATTTAGTTGTTTATCAATACATTCTGTTTGCCTTCTCAATTTCTTGTTTTAATGCTCTCAACATTACATTTTTTCCATTATATTTAAACACTCTGTTCATATCATTATGTAGCATGTAAGAAAAAAAATCAATACTAGCTCTACTGTAAATAAACAACACCTGCTTACATCCGTGCAGCCATTAACTTTCTGTTTCTCATAGATACAAAGACACTAAATATTCATCTTGCCTATAGCATTTCACAGCAAGATGTATAACCACAGCCCTAAGGAAAAGGGCAGCAGTGGAGCTAAGGAATAAGCATGGAGTTCACTAAAACTATTTTAACTAGTAGGAAAGCTTGTTTCTTAAACAGTACACGTGAATGCTCAAACCCCTTTTTCCCCACCATTCCATCACACGGCTGATGCCTACCCACTGCTGCAGGAAACACCCAGGTGTTTAAAGCAGCATGGCTTAGCATATGCCAAGAACGACAGTGACAGCTCATGCTGCCGGAGGGTGACCCCGAGCATCCCTCCAGGCATCCCCTACCCACACCCACAACGTCCCACACTTTAGGAAAAGATTTCCAAGCGAGTGGCACCGGTCCCAACCTCAGCTTGCTCTATAGAGGAAACGTTTCTTTGCTCCTAGACCCAAGGCTAACAGAAGCCCATCTGGTATTAAAAAGCTACAATTTAAACACAAACTGTAAATCCGAGCAACACTTTAACAGCCCTTTCTGGGAGTCCAAGGAAGGTGGCTGGCATTCAAAGCCTCTTATTATCTACCAGCATTCTCCATTTTCTTTAACAGCTTGTGATTTGTTTTGTTTTCAATCCAGTTTGGATTGAGTCACGTAGTTATGTTTGCTGTTGCAGAGTACTGAATGAGGCCATCTGTGAAGGAGAAGCATGTAACCTGCTTTAATAAACATTCCAGAACAAGAAATCAGTGGGAAAGGAAGTCAATCCATTGCCAGTTCACAGAAAACGACACAAGACAGTGTAACTACTCCAAAAATAAAACAGTCTCATGTTAGTTTGGTCACCAAGAAGAGCGGCAGCCAAGGGGCTTTAAAGCACCAGCTCATTCCAGCCCAAGTCAGAATTCTCTTTGTGCTCCAGTTAAGCCAGGACAACAGACAAGGAAATTAGCAGGAAATTTCCAAGATGAATTATTAGATAAGAAGAAGGAAGGCATGCGCTTTATCCAAAATATACAGGAATTACAGCAATTTTGTCAACATTTAAGAATCACATAGGGATTGCTAAATCCACTGGTGATAACAGCAAGACTTCCAGCATCTTTAATAGAAGCACTGTACGTCCAAACTGTACGACCCCCAGCTCCAACCTGAGGATCTCTTTCCACATTTTTCAGTCAGCGCTTCATCAGAAAAACTTTCCTCCCAATTACGATTCATTAAAATACAGGTAACTGCTTAAGGATTTCACCACCAGCTCTCTCATGTATATATGAAGCACTGCATGATTTCACAAATAAACTCAGGACCCAGTTTTTAATGGAGAAGAGATTTGCTGCCTCAGGCCTAGTTCTACAAGACACTCGAAGGAAAATAAGTCAGTTACTCAAACTCCAGCTCATTTGGAATTCCAGTGAAGTTTGTGATAGAATCAATTAGTAGATTTAATTATTGTTTTAAGAAAACACACACAAAACCAAGAGCCCAGATGAGCGTAAGCCTTCCCAGACCGATCAGCCATATTAAATTAAGACATTAGGATTCTTACATGTTTCCACAAAAGAAAGTAAATGGAGATAATTCCTTGGTGAAAATGCAGTCAATTCAAGTAACTTCAGTGACCTTAATTTGAGGTCATTTCTGGCTAGTAACAAGGTCAACTGCAAGTTCTACAGCAGACACACACAGGGAACAAGTAGGAGGAGTGCAAGTAGTTCACTACAGCTTTGCCTTCCATTACTGCATGAGCAGGAAGTTCAAGCTTGTTTGCAAACTGCACAATAACACGATTTAAAAGCACACTCTATCCCCCTCATTTCATGTTAACTGCAAAGTAAACAAAAACTTGATCTTACTGCCAACACAATTGTGTCCAGCAGCAGTGTTGCAACTCTTCATGCTGTGATGCAACGCCTCTCAGACAGGTATTTCAAGGTTAACGGAGGCAAGTACTACCATTGTGAAATACAGGATATATATCAGAAAAGTACTTGATCATTTTCCTTACGCCTGTATCTATATAATCCTCATCATCATCAAGGCAGTAAGTTGTCCACTAGAGGACGATATTCTTTTTGTTCTGATACAAGTGCAGAAGGCAGCACAAAGCCCATTCACAGCCTCAACAGACTTCCCTAAAAATTCATCTCACCTCAAGCCTAGGAACAAAGGTAGTAGAATCCACAGCAACACAAGAAGGAGAAGACACAAAATCAAGAGCCTCAGATACCAATTACCAAAGAGAATTCCAGCTGACTACGTAAGGAGCACCAGAGGTTTATTATTTTGGAGGAAAAACAATCATAACACTCCTTCCCTTGACTTCGTTAAGGAAAAGGTTCCTGTGGACTCTGGTGACTTTTTTTTTTATTTTACTTATAAATAAGCATACACATATTTCACCTACCTGAAATTCTCATTCGCACTCTACTTTCTCTGTATCACAAGGAGAAAAAAAAAATTCTGTACTGTATCTTCCAGGAATTATTTTGGGTGGAGCTAAAATAGACATAACACAAACATGCCAGAACAGTTTCCTCTCCGCCTTACCTGCATCTCACAATCTGCCCGAAGATTAAGCTCTTCACAGCATTCCCTGGATACCCTCAAGAAGATGTAATCCTTTGTTTTCTCTTCAATAGCTGCTTCATAAACCTTCTCTTTGGTTCCTTGGGTCTGCGCTGACTTCTCTTTAGTGACAGGCAATAAATAAACAGCATTGACTTTGGTCATCACCAGCCGTCCAGCCAAAGTGTCTTCTGAAAGCGTCTCAGTGAGCTTAAAGCGTCCAAAAAGTTGTCCATTTTGGGCATACTTTGCACCTCCAGAAACCCCAGTGAGCATGAAGCTTGCTACAATCTGCAATTGCACTTTTATGTTGAACCTAAGCAAGAAAGCATCTAGTCAGTGCAGGAAAACGCTCTCAGATTTGGAAATTCTATGCATCCAGACCCAGCATTCACTGCTGGACACTCTGAACATGTAACTCCATACTTGAACGAGTATAGCTAAAGTGGCCCTGCAGAAGTATGCAGCTGTAGAATATTTACATGCTTTCCTTTTGATGACAACATATAAAATATACAGTTAGGAGAAGCAATACCAATGAAGCTTTAAAAAATAATTTAAAAAACCACCTTCATTAGACTGAATCAAATACAAGAATTTCTGTGACCAAAATAAGTTCAGGGTGAACTACAGTTGCTGTGTACGTTCCAAATCAGTAAAAAAAGATCATATTTAAATACTTTGCAACCTTCTGCTATATTCACCAATACTGGGTATTATTCAGGGAGAGGTGTACAGAAGAACAGAACTCAACTCCTATTTATTCCATCCATCCCTCCCAAGCTGCACACCAATGAAAGTAACCTAGATCTTGAGGAAGGTAAATGGTACTGTATCTATAAATCAGGTGGACTGATCAAGATGCTTCCTAAAAATCAGAATGTGGGCATAAAAAAAATATGTATAGAGTACCTTTAATACAATAAACAAGAGCTCTACATTGTTACTAAGATACAACCACGTGCTATTGTGAATTCATTTTGTAAAATCTTCATAAAACTTCCCTAAAATGAAATCTCTAAGCTGCTAAACGTGCACATTGTGATTCTCAATTTTTGATTTGCAAAAAGCGATGGGAAAACATTATTACTGCCAATCTGAGACAAGGCACAAATTACTGGCTTTGTACATGAATAAACTGATTCTATGCTAAAGGGAATCTGAAGTTTACAGATTATCCATTTTCCATGAGTAAGCTGACACCTTCTGGCAAGATGTTAAATTACAAATTCAGAATTAGAAATCCGAAAGTTTCTTCTTTCACCTATTCCTCACCTTGTTTTGCAGTGAGCTTTACACAAAAATTAACAACCTTCATTCTTAATGGGAGGAATTTATATGCAAGATTCCTCATTGCGAAATCAAATCAGAGAAATACCAGATAAATCAAGAATCCACGCACGGCCAGCGCAGCCAAATTCTCAAACAGCAAGTAAAGCCGTTCTGAACAAAGCCCCATGTAATATTTTCTTAAAACTAAGTTCAACATATTTCATTCTACATTAATATCCACAGAGCTCAGACAGGACGCACAGTATGACATTTACCTGTGCACTGACAAAATACAAGACACAGTAATGATGAAAACAAATCTATTTTCCATCAAAATTTTAAGTTTGCACAGCCTTGAGGCTAAACTTGTTCTGTAATTCTGGAAGCAGAAAATATAGTGCATGGGAGGAGCTATGCTGCCTCACACACTCACTGATGCTCATACAAGAAAACACACAGTAAGTTTTAGCCAACCTAACCACTATAGGCTGTTTCTCTTTTGAATGCACAAAACAAGGATGACTCTTAAAACCATCAGCAGACTGTTCAAAAACCAAGCTAGCATCTAGATCAGCTGTTTTGCTTTTTGCATTTGGAAATGAGTCAGTAATAGCATCCTTACTCTAACCTTTATCACTTAATATTGTAATGCAGTAGTGCTGCGTATGTTTACAAATACCTCTTGAAATATTAGAATAAACACAATTTAAAAGTAAAGCTTTCCAAGACCATTCAGAATGGACGCTCTTATAACTAAACTCAGGACTTTAAAAGGTCACTGCAACCTTCATCCAGCACTTTGCAGTAGTTCTGCCCAGGTGGCCTCAAACTCTGAAACTGTTTTCCTAGAAAGTGCGAAGTCACGATCAACACTCTTAAAACAACTCACTCCGATGTGAACTGCAGACAGTCACATCATTCCAGTCCTGTCAGAAGAGAGCATACTGACATCCCTACTGCTTTATGAGATACATCCACAAACACATTAGCTAGTAGCTGCTCATCAACATTTTGACTCTTGACACAACTTCAGAGGTATTACAACCCACTTGCATTTGTATTTCCAAGCCCACTTCTAGGCTTGCAACCCTAGCACCTCACTAGAGAATAACAAGTGTGTGATCTTAGCCACAGAGGATCAGAAAAGTGTGCTGCTTTCAGCCTTGTTGCAATTAAGTGGGTCAGCTACAAGATCAAAAGAATGCTTCTGTCATCAACACTATCAAAGCAGAAGATTGCAAGAACGTTATTAAAACTTACTAATCCACAAGATAGAAAAAGAGCAAAAACTTATCGTTGCACCGTAAGGGAAGCATCACACAGAACACACTTCTTACTCTTTCCTTTCTACATGCATGCTGCTCTTTGCCTTCCTGTGAGGCACAAGAGTGGAATTCTTGATGTGAAAATTCACTCTACAAAAACAATCTAGTTTTGCATCATATTTCATGTCTGCTTAAAACCCACTTTTGTTTTAAAAGCCTCGGAAAAGCTATTTTAAGTAGGTATGATGGGAAAATATTTCTTTATGCTGAATAGACTTCAAGCATCATTCCCCTGTATGTTAGATTCCAGCTCAAGAGCACAGCACAGCAGAGATGAAAGATATAAAGAAGAAAAGTTCAAATATATGGCACTTCATCTGAGAGATAAAGGGAAACTGAACCATTTTTATGCTTTAAGAACATTAGAAATACAATTGTTAGTGGCTGTATTACAAACAGAAGTATACGACACTTATACTAGGAACTTTTACTTAGAAGCTAACTTCCAGCCTATTTAGAGAACAAATAAAACAGTCAGCTGCTATGTCATCATAAGGTCAGAGATTGACCCAACTCCAGTTCAACCTTTTCCTGAAAAACTGATCCATTAATGCCTTTTATATGACGATTTCATCTATTAATTTGCTGTAACTTGATTTTACCAATGAAAAACACAACTCATTTTCTTTCTGTATAGAGAGCCAAAAACATATACGTAAAAAAAAGTTTTATACATACATTAGTAAACCATTGTACAACAGAAGTTTAATGCCACCAACTGTAAGCAGAGACTGGTATGTGCAACCTGCTTTAAATGAGCATCACTAAGTAACAACTGTGAAGCACTTGCCTCTTTCATCAAATCACTATTTTCACATTCATATTCAACTTTATCTCCAAGCAAAAGGTCAACTTAGTATTTTGACTAATCATGTAGGTTTAATCAGAAAAGTTGTCATCTTTACCATTTTAACAGAACAGTAACAAATAGCTAGCATATATTGTAAATGTATTACTTACTTGCTAACTTCCTTATACTGTGCTATTTCCTCAATATAAAGGAGGTCATGCAACCGTGACTGATAGTTGGTCTTGGTCAATGATTTGTCCAGGACAGATTGTGTAAATAACTGGTCAGCAGATAGAGGGATTTGGTATCTGGTAAGAAGGCTCTTCTCCAATTCAGTAGTTTCATTAGGTTCAAATTCTACAATAGTCTTAGAAGTAGAATCCCAACGCTTAGCTGTGGTTAGTAGCTGTTGCCGTGCATGCATCAGGTATTCAAGATCTGAGTACGTAACAGAGAAAGGAACTAAGTTACAGACAAACAAACACTACTAAAAATAATCCCACTAGAGAGAATGAACCAAGTGCAAGAGTCTCCTCTGTCTACATCAGCTTTAGTAAACTCATTGCCAGACTTACCATCCCTACTTTTCAGGTGTACACAGAGCAAGCAGGCTCCCAAATCACCTTAACAAAGGCCCAGGATTTTGGTTTTATGAGTACATATGCATATTAAACACCTAGCACTCTTTTCATTCCAAGTAAGTACTAGCAACAAACTGCTTTAAGACTTTGGAACCCCTCTGTACACAGAGAAGCAACACGTGAAAAGAAAACATCAGTGACTGATGCTAAAGACTTCTATCTCAAATTCATCCACCTTTTTCACATGGACTTGAATTGGATGTTTCTCGTGCCACTCTGGTTAGTTTAAGTCAACAAGGACCCAGAACACACTAGTTTGACAGTGACTTTGCAAACAAATCACAGCTTAGTTTTTTTGGTCTTCAACAGTTTTAAAATAAAAGGGCAACAGCTCTCCAAAAACTTGATGACTTACGAAAGTCTGTCAGCTGTGATTACCCAACACAGCTACACGAGGATCAGATAATAGCTCCTGAAAAGACCACTGCCTTGCTTCTAAGCATAGTATCTTGTCCTCAATACAATATCCCGTGCTTCAAGAGACACTACAACTTGTACAGACTTCCTGCTCTTTGGTAGCCTGGAAAGACTGGTTCATGGTCTTTGCATTTGCTATTCACAGTTTTTTCTTGGTAATGCCAAAGATGTTAATCTCTTATTGTAAATAAATGCTGGGAATATAAAACTGTTGCTTTCTTAATGACATGTAATTTTTTAAACCTGAATACACACATATACACAAAAAAAAATCACATTTTCTCTGCATTTTCAAAATTTGTTACATGACAGTTTGTTGAGTTATAAACCTGAAGTTTGTCACCTGCCTTTGACAAGAGCAGTCAGACACTGCAAGAAAAAAGACACAGTCTTCTTTCATTAATGAATTATCACAGAAATTTTTCATCTTTCTCACCTTTTTCTACATGTTTAGCACTTTCATCAGTACAAGACACATAGCAAAGTAGGAATTCCTAGCTTTTTGACAAGATTTAGGAACCATATCCTGATACAGTGTAATAATCATAAGCCCACTGCCTCCACTGGACCCAAGCCAATCTACACATTCTGAAGCTTCTATCCACTATTTATATTCATACACGTGATGAAGACAACATACTGTAAAAGTTATTCACTAGCTGTTAACACAGACGCTGCTGCGCCCAGAAATGTGAAAAAAAAGGAAGAGATGGCATTAAAAGCTTTCATTATTAAAAAATATATTTTTTTAATACATTACCTTCAGTTGAAGCAGCATCAATCATTACTCGTTGCATGAGGACTGGTTCTAATCCGAAATCAAACACAACGGTTTGGCGAAAAGTTCCAAAGATTTCCGTGTTAAAGGCTATACTGACTTTGTATATATAGTGATCTATTCCATTCTGGACCATCTTCCCTCCTATCCATTCCTGACAGTTTTCTGGAACTTCTTGCGATACCTGGGTAGTGCTGTCTCCAGCAGATATTGCAATGATACTGAAATGTGGACGATGGGCATCATAAAGCAATGCCACTCGATACAGCATTCTTGCAGGCTACCAGAAAAAAATGCAAGGGTTGAAATTAACTACGTTGGAAAACAAAAATTATTTCAAGAGTGCCTTTATTTGCAGTCAGACAATGACAGCTTACAAGAATTCTCAACTTGACAAAGCAGGTACAAGTCACGGTACAAAACAGGCCACCCTGCACATAACCACCAGGGCTGCTGGAGAAGGGATGGTGCTAGTGAATTGCTTTATTTTTAAAAGAAGTACTACACAATTTTAATCCCAAAAGGCTATGGAACGCATTCTCATTTTTATTACTGACCCACTGTCAAAAAATAAGTAGTCTTACCTTACAAGTGAGAGCAAACGTCCAAGTTTGATGAGACTTTTTGGTGGTGACAGTTACTGATAGCTCAGGGTTATGTTCTACTCTCACTCCTTCTATACTTTCACTAAGCTAGATTAAAGGAAAAAGAGCACAATATTAAACTTCCACAGACAAAGTCAAAATAAAAGCATCCAGGAAAAACATGTTTTGTTTTTTTTTTAAAGAAAACAAAAAGAACGGTCTCTCAGATTGTGCAGGGCTGATTAAGCGCTGCATGGCAATTAAATACAGTATGTCCTACTTCAGAAATAAGCAAGCCAGATTGACTAGATCATACAGTGTAGGAAGAGAGTATAACCATTTAAGACAATTAACCACAGGACTTGATTTTCAAAAACCAACTTAACTGTACATGTTTTAAGCAGAACATGATTTCATTTGGAAAGAAGGATCCAACACAATGAGGCCCCAAGACTGCATTTCCAGAAGACCCCAGATGTCAATGACATCAATGAGAACTCTAGAGATACCAGGAAACTAGAATGAAGCTTTCTACTCATTAATCCATTTTGCAGAAAGTCCACTCTTCCCAGACTTAAATCAACAATAGATGGACCGAAAACTCCTTAGGGTCAGTGGTAAGTAGAGCTGGTCGAATGCCGCAGAAATGCTCTTTGGAATTCCCAACAGTTGCTAAGTTTCATCATATCCATACCCCTCACTCTTCAGCATTCAAACTTTTTTTGAACATTGTGGATTGGCTTTTCTTCATAAAAGTGTCTGCAGCTGCAGGCAAAGAAAAGGAGCCATGCAAAAACAAGAGTATTCTCCACTATCTCATGAAAGCTTCACCATTCATTGTTCTCCAGTTTAAAAGGTTTTGCCATCCACTCAAGGAACAGAAACAATACCATGAGACTTGTCTGACTCATCCTGCACTAGGAATGGTAAATATGCAAAACGAGCACACTGTGATCATCCCACAAACTGTAATTCACAAACTCTACCTTGAATTCCTGAAAAGAATGAGTACATTTGCAGAAATCAGTTCAAGTCTCTGGTATCTTTGCAAGAAGATACCGTGCAGGATAGAAAGGGAAGCAAATTGGTTGGACAATTTCTTGGTAACCAGTAGTTCGACCAGCTCTGATAGTAAGGGCCAAAAACAGGCTCATCTGTTAGTTTAAAATACGAGCACATAGGGAAGTAGTATATTTTCCTTACCACTTTCTCAGGAGATAACGAATTCATCCATTTCTCAATCAAGGTTTCCATATAACTGCCCGAACATTGTTTGTTTTCCTTCTGCTGTTTTAATCTGATCAAGCGGGAAGCATATCGTTTTTGCCATTCTGTTAGCTCTTCCTGGGAATGTGCTGAAGTACACTGTGCACCGTACCTGCAGATCCCTTGCTCTAAAAATCTACATAAAATAGGAAAAACGATTATGCCTTGAACTTTTCCTTCTCCAATTTAAAAGTGAAATCCATCAAAATCTTACTTTTAAAGCCAGAAGGACATTCTTTAAGTCTTTCTCTGAACTGAAGGCAGTTTTAGTCAATGGGAATTAATTTGGAAATGTATAAACACACATAGCATTTTTAAGACAGGCAGCAGCCTCTCTCACTGAAGAGTCCAAAGAGATGTATCAAATGTCTTTGAAACACACAGGGACACGAGACTTCTTACAAGATTTCCAGGTACAAAGAAGAAAGAATCAAGTGTTTGTAGAGTAATTAACACAATGAGAACACAGACCATCCCTGAAATTGCTAGGCACTGTATTAACATGAATAAAATGCTGTCACAGGGGAAGATATAGCATAATTGCCTCCAATAGTTATATCATTAGCTGCTAAGTGCTCATTCAGCAGTTCTTCCTGGCACAACAGTGACATCACGTGGACTTTTCTACTAAATGCACCTACACAGAAAAACTCTCAAGGAAAAGATTTACTACCCTCAGTGAAAAGTGTATCAGTCCAAAAGGATCTATTTTTAGAGAGGTTAAGCATTTGTTTAAAAACTCATAGCATGTGCTGATGCATCTCAATTAATGATTTTCAGCACCCCACATCATTGACAAAGACAGCAGAAGTCATCAGCAATTGAAAAACCTTTCCACAGTAAACATATTATGTAACGTAAAACATAGCATGAACTAGCAAGTGACTTTTGAACTAGCTGGAAAAACCAAATAATACCTGACTATGACACAAAACCCTTGCAGCAGAAGTACCTGGATATACAGGCCACACTTCCATCATCAACTACAATAAAACACATTTTTCTTAAAGGAAAGGTGTAAGCATTTAAAGGTTTGAGTGTCAAATTTCTAATAAAATAAGCATGATATATACTATGATGTTACTGCAGATTTTCCCAAGCTACAGTCCTCAATATCTTCTAAATTAAGATATTTTTCTTAGTAGTCAATTTCAATACTGTATTGCACATTTTCAAATTCAGCATTGCATTGATGTAATAAAATGCTAATGCATAATTGTCATTTTCATGACCTGAAGGAAATGGAGCACAAATATAAAACAAAACTGCTAGATAGCTTATGAGTCAGCAGACTTGCTTTTTCTTTCCATTATTTAATAGAAAAGCATTTCATCTTAAAAATCTGTCATCATTATGCACGTTTTCCAACTCTTCTGTTAACATTTCTTTTCCCCTCTGTGATTAGTTTCTCATTTAGCATCTCTGCAATTCCATAACTTCATCACCCAGAATAAATACGATGTACTCCTATAACTTTATGGCACATGGGAAAAATAAATCACAACTTTAAAAATTCATATTCAATACCTGTAGCCAGGTATTATAAGGAAACTAAAATCTTTAATCCATGGTCAGAATGTTACTGTTCATATGGATTTGCTGAGTAAAGCACATCCTTCTCACTGTAAAGGTTAACACATAAGTAACCAATAAAGCTAATTACAGCTTTAGTGGAAGAACATTTCAGAGCAATGGCTGGAAATACAGTACAGATGCTACTATACAGAAAGTTATCACGAGGGTTTATGGTTTTTTTTTTTTTAAGGTTTTCTTTTTTAAATATTGATTACACATTAGATGTGCTAAAAGTCAACAGTTTCCAGGATTTAGCATCTCTAGAAATTCACACCAAATGCAGCTCGATTTCAGCACAATTGAGTGGTGCCATCTAAAAAGCAAGTCAGATTGCTATCCATGTTGATAATTTATTTGCATAAATTATAGATATAACAGAATGAAGTGCATAATTTGTTTTTTTCTCCCCTAAGACAGTATTACATAAGTAGTTATGATCATATCAGGACAAACTATAGGCAATGTTTCTGGTGGACCGAAATAGACAGGGAGAAGAAACTTCAAGACAAGTGAAAGCTGCTGGACTTTCAGCAAGAAATGCACCTCTGTGTATTTGAATTTAGGCAAAATGGACATAATGAGATCCAGAGGGAAATTCTGCAAACATCTTTTAACCAAAGACAAAGCTCATTTTTCAGCAAAGTGCACCTATCTGAAGGCCTGCACCTTATCTGCTGCCAAAGTATAATTCGCCGTGCTTCAGTTCGCTAACAATGCTGTCTGCAGGAGTGAATTTCCACACATCTCTGAAATCATACAAATTCAAAACAGGAGGGGAAGAAGACAGATGCTGCCCTGCCTCTAGAAAAATGTTGCTCAAACCACTCTCAAGTCAATAGAGCCAGTGATTTTATTTTACAGAAAAACTGAGGTGCTTCTGCATAAACTGAGATCTCTAAAAAGCTGTGAATGAATCAACTCCTGCCCTAGTAAGTGCTTTCACATTTCTAAACATTTAATCATTCATTTATCAGCTTAGTACAAGTGGAAGTGTTTTGACTCTTTTGAGAACATTGGTAGAAAGCAAAGGCATTACCTTTTACATAGTGTATACTCTTCACTGCTCGTGACTCCCCTGGGTGGAGGGCGGAACTGCCAGCCATCCCGGGACCCTGCAGGGTAGGAAAGTAACCCAAGTTCTGACTAATTGCCAATTATTTTTGAGTCTGATAGTAACCAGAGAATCATGCCTTTAAATATCAACCCGAAGTGTATTAGTATCAGTAACACGCAAAATTATCCACCTCAAAAATAATCTTCAATTCCTAACAAATGTATTTAGAACAAAGGTTTAAAGGGTACGAAGGCAAATTTCAAATAATCTGCAGAATTAAGCAAGCTCTGGTACAACACTTTGACAAACAAGTGGAAAATTCTGTCATCAAATTCAACCAACAATGAGATAATTCAACCTAAATCCCAAGGGCTCGTCAAGATTAACAGTCAAGTCTGGTTTCTGCTTCTTGACTGCTATCCAGTGTTGAACATTCATCAGAATCTTCAAGTCTTCTCACTACAAAATTAAGTAGCTTTATAAATGTGTTACATACCTTCTTCTAAATCTTCTACATGATAGCCTGATGGAACTTTATCAGCTGCCTACAAGTATTAAAAAAACAGTTATAAAGGATCACAATTTCAGCAATAAGAACTGCTTTGGTTCCTTTACTTTTAAAATGTGTTTTAGATCAATTTAGATACAAAAACATTCAGAAGTCTGAAATCAGTTATGGTCACAAACACGATTTCGTAACAACTAAATTAGAACCACTGATACAATTAATTCTGTCAGGAACACTGAGTCCATTCAGCTTCAGAAGAGAATGTTAGAGGGTTCCACCATGAGCAGGGTATTTTCACACGGACTGCAATCAAAATTTAAAAGGCCAAAAGTCCAAACTCTATTGAGATGTCTCTCAGCTTCAAACCTATATTACAAGTAAAACCCAAATCAATGATTTAAAGCATAAGCAGCCAAAAAAAAAAAAAATTAAAACAAGCGAGAGCATTTGTGCCATCTAACCTAAGTCCTACATGTAACATCAGAATCATTTCCAACAGAGAAAAATATAATAAATAAATAACAATTAAAATGCATCAAATTCTTTCTACTTCAAGCAATGAGTGTCACTATTTTCTCATACTTCATGAGAAACTGGGAGGAAAGGCTGCCGAAAAGGTAGGTGGTATAGACCAACAGCCTAGTGGAAACTACAGCATCTAAACCAGCACGTTCACAGTGAGCTGAGATATTCTTCAGTTCTATCAGCTGCTACTCATTATTTTCCCAATAGCATGCTCATTATTATTACCTCTGTTTCAGCAAGAAGTGTTTTCAGTCGTGTCAGATCTTTAGTTACCATCCCGTTCTGGGGAGAGAAGTGGAGGAAGAAAACAATATTAACGTATCAAACACAAACTCTCAAACACATTAAACAACAGCAAGCGAGTCCGTTCCCCTCATCCCCATCAAGAAGAAGGGCAGTAAGGAAAGATAAATTTGACTTAGAATGCACAGGGCTAAATGACACTCACATACAAGAGCGGCACATGTAGAACAAGTTGGAAAAAGCCTCTTACAGCATTTGGCAGTCGCCCAAGATAATATTAATAGCGGCATTACTTATTGAATGCTATCTTCCAGCCTGGTACCCCGACACAAGAGGTGGCAACAGAGGCATGATACCCCAGTGGACAAGGGCTCCATGCTCAAGATCTCTGCTCTCTCATCAGCTTGGCTACTGGCCTGCTGGGTGACCTTCTGCAAGTCACATCTCCGTGCCTCAGCTTCCCACTTGCAAGATGTTGATGGTAATACTGCCTGCCTTTGCATAGCACTTGGTAAGCTGCTGACAAAAAGCACTATACATCAGCCATATGCTATGGTTACTGAACACTTCAGCTCCAAAGGAATCAATATAATAAACTGTCACTGCCGTTGCAGTAATGAATTCATTTCTTCTTAAGGATGGATTTTACAGCCTACTGATTTCTGTTTCCAACTCTTTCTGCTCTGATGCAGACTTATGTCATTTTTTTATTTTTCACTAAAGATAAGCCATGTAATGAAAAATACCTGTATGTTCAAGCATATCTGAATTAAAATCTTTCAAAAGTGAACTTAGCTCAAATAGGTAACTAGTGTGCAACAGCTTTACACTCACATACGTAAGACAAAACCCTGAAGAAGAGTTGTGTTTTAATTCCAATATACTTTTGCAGAAATTTAAGTATCACAGCATTCACTAGACTTCTCCACATTCTTACTTTGGTGCTACCGAGCAGCAGAAATGGCTGAAAATCTACATACTCAACAATTCACACGCTTTGGTTTTTTTCAAAATCGTTTTTCACTTCCTCAGTAGAAAGGTCACAAACGGAACCTGCTGAGCTTCAATGTATTAAAGCGTAAATAAAGTTACCAAGAATCATTCTCTTTAAGTCACAGGGGAACAAACTGGATGGATTCCAGCTCTTCAATGAATTCATTCCAAAACTTTGTTTCATTTCTCTTCTCATCCACTGGCAGAAGTCAGAAAATGAGTTTGATTTTAATATTCCCACCAAAAGCAACAGTGACTTTATGCAAAAATGACCTTAAACCTGTCAGAACCTCTTATATTCTGCTTTGTAACAAAACTCTGGAATTACAATGAAGATGCCTTTATTTGTACAACAGTAGTACAAAACAAGGCCACTGTTCATTCCCTATGATAAGGAGTTTGGGGCTATTTTATTAATTTATTTTAAAATTAAGTTTCCTTTCATCTTGCCAGGAATTTTTTCATGATTTTTTTTTTTTTAAACTAGAAAACACCAGCCAGCCAAAGAAAAATCTTTTATTTATGTAGAAACAGTCAACAGTGGGGGGTGGAGAGAGAAGGAGGAAAAAAAAATCAGGATATATACTGCACAGACAGACAAACAGAAAAGCCTACTGCTTCAGTTAAGCACCAAGGTACAAGACATGGATTTCAGCTCAGTGCAGGTTATTTTCTAGGTGAACAAGGAAAAGCACAATCATTCAGTGTGCACGTTCATGTCTTTGGCTCAATTAACATATTTACCATAAGAAATTTAAAAAAATCCATATTCATAGATACCTCATCAGGACAGTGACTCTGCATAACTAATGAAGTATCAACACACATCTTATACAGAAAAAATTACACTTAAGCATTACACTTAAATAATATTGAACACGATTAATCATTTAGCAATGCGTAATTACAAGGCAATGGTCATGCAACAATATAGCCCAGAAAAGAACTCATTTTTCTCTCCTTTTACTTCCCAACACCCAATTTCAGGGTTACAGTCTCTCCTAGAACAGTTTCTGATGTTACTTAACAGATGTCACAGTCTGACAAGGGCTGCACTTCTGTGCGCTACAGCCATGTCTCCGGATTTAGCACCACCAGCAGTTCAAGGTGATGAACTGTGTATTATTTAATCAAGATTAGAAAAATTAAAAGGATATCATTCTTTGGAGACTTATACATGTCCCTAGCTTTCCCCATATGAGTAGTCACATTGAAACCTGAACACCTTTAGACAGTTCAAGGGTAAAACAGAAGCTTTAAACTCAAACCCTTACCTTGTCTTGATAAGATAAACAAAGGTTCTCCCTAAAAAACTTTTCATGCATTCTTATATTGTACTCAATAGCCCCATCAATATTTTTTTCTGCTTTAAAGGTTAAACTTACTGAAGTGTGCACACAAAATGGTGTCAGATGCAACCCAAAAATATAAGCTGAAGTTTGAAATTCACATTATTCCATTCAATTACAAAAATACACTTTCCTTTTTCCCCCCTTTCTCTCTTCAGGATTCAGAGCCAACAATAAAAAAACTTGTCTAAATCACGCCAACTCCAAAACATTAATAAAGCATGATCAGTGCCCTGACTGAACAGATACTTACCTTTGTCTTTGGTACCATTGATTTTGTTGCAACGTGCCAGTCAAACATATGTTTGCTTTTAAATACATCCCCAAAAAAATGGAAATACAAAACTACTTTTTAAATCACATAGATTGCAGGAAACACACTTACCAGTGATTCACCCATCAGTGATTTGGAAAGAACATTAGACACAATTTGCAGCTTCCCTTTAAGATGCATGCAGCAGAGCACTGCACGGAAAGATCCATCTCCCTTGGCCAGCCCCTCTCCCAGCACTGCAACACAAACCAGCAACTATTAGCTTCATCACAGCATACATTTAAATAAACTCTACAGTTTTCCTTCACCTTTAGCATGAAAATAATGTCCGAAATTTGGGTTAAAACCACGGCTTCTTTGAAAGACAAGGCTTGGTATTACTAGCTCATGCCTAATATTAACTTGAAACTTGCCTCCCGCCATCTAAGAAATGCTGTACGTGAGTCTCAAAAAAGGTTGTAATGTTTACATGCTAAAATAGACAAAAAATTAAATATGGGAAGGATAAATTCAAATATGTGACACAGACACAAAGGACCTCCTCTTCACAGAAAAGGGAAAAAAAACCCAGCAACCAACAACTTCTCGGTAACACAAACATGCTCAGGAAGATCCATTCATGCTCACAAAAAGCATGCCCTGTAGTTTCCAAATATAGCTAACCTCGTCGTGGTCAATTCCTGTTACTTTAAAAGGGCTTTTATTCACTTATGCTGTAAAGTGCAGGATATAGGAATGATTGTTTGAGTCGAGAAGTTTACAAGCTCCACGTAACAGAAAACTTCCCTCATGTTTTCTAGCACTGGATCAGCCACCGAGACAAACAGACACTTTCACCGACGCTTCCAATAGTGAAAGGACTCACTTCATGACACAGCCACGCTTCAGACCAGCAGGCATCACACTGAATCATATATATTACCTGACCAGAAAAAGCAATGCCCTCCTGAGCAACTAAAAGGCTACTGAAGCTGAGCATGAGTTGAAAAGAAGGCTGGACAGTTGTCTGACATTACAGAATTAAAAATCTGTATTAGTGTTATCGCAGGCAACATCAGCACCTGTGTTCATAGTGCTACTCAGGCAGACTGTCGGTGCAAACATCTTTTGTCAGTGCTAGCAGGAATTTTACACTCGCCACAGCTTCAGGATTACATTTTGCAATAATAAATCCAAGCTCCTCACTCAGATGTTCACATCATTAACAGAAATTACACGAAATGCGACAGAAATAAGAGTCCCACAAAAACACGTACACAAAACCAATCAGACAGCCCTTCAAAATGAAATGGTAACTAAATCCTGTCCACACAGCCCCTCCACGATTACTCCAGATTCGCCACTCTGATGATACTGACCACACTTCCAAAAATAGAGCCTACTTCCCAAACCAGAAGCAGCAGCACCAGAAATAGCTTGAGCATGTCTGACAGTTTGCTATTTTAGCCTCAAAGACTGGATGTCCAATCACGACATTCCGTACCATTAACCACACAGCGCTACCACACTGAAACATGCAGTTGCACAAGTGTTACAATACACGAACTAATTTATTTTGTTACAGATTTGAGCAGCAGCTTAACAGACTTTAGTTTGTAAGTGCTTGCAACAGTGTAAGCACTACCCTATACAGAAGATGCATTTCTCAATTTATCCCCAAAACAACTTATCATTCAGAATCAAAGTAAAACAGTCACAGGTGTGCAATGCACTGGGTCTTGTAAAAAGACCAAACAGAAATCTGAAAAATAATTTGTTTTTAAAAAAAAATAGTGAGCATCAAGGAATACAGTTAGTCCGTACTAAGATACTTTCTTTCAAAGGACATTTCAAACAAAATTGGAACTAATACCTTTCAGGATTACAATGAAGATACTCAGATGCTAGGCTACAATCACTAACAGCACTACAAAGGGAACCCCAACCCAATGGCTGATAGTTATGTACATAAAAATAAGGTGTATATAATATATAGGAACACACACACACCACTTATACACTGGCAAATAAAAATGGCATGAAGCAGAAAAACATCTTCTGCTTTAGATCTGAAAGACGTATGTGCAGAACACAGTGGCATGAATTAAAGATATTAACACTACACTGGAGTAATTCTTTGTTACTAAGATACGAGCTGATTCCTCTAGATTTTTCAAATTTTAAAACATACCAAATGATTGGTGTTCCTATTCCACCCATTTCTATGCACAGTGAAAGGAACAATGCAGTTAACACTACAGATCATTTGAGATACGGATTTCTGACACACATGCCAAGAGAAGAGAAGTTCAACAGACAAATGTCACCCAGCTAACATCACAGCAAGCCCATGCAATCCCATCAATGAGAACACCATTCATTAAAAAGAATTCTCCTTCCTACCTCCTCTAACTGTCATTCTTCTTTCCATATATCTCTCTCTAGCTTACTTGCCATCACGAAATACAACTTGGCATGCATCAACAGTACAACCAACAAAAAGTCTACAACTTGAGGGTCAGAGAAAACAAATGCACTTAAAAAAAAAAAACACCACTGCACAGGAACGTCACAACAGTATAATCACAAAGTCCATGTAACAAAACTGTGGCTCCAGGAAATTTCTTTTAAAATTCAAGAATAGTTAAGGAACTAGAAACTGGAAGGTGGGATCTGCCCTTCTTCTCCTTCCAAATCTAACCAATAAACTGTTTACCAAACGGTTACCAAACTCAGCAGAGTACTCAGTAAGTTTTGAGTTATTTTCCTTATAAATCAGTTACAAAACATCAGCAAGATTGGTTAATTCCTTTAAAATGCTTCAATTAAAACAAGGCATCGAAACACAAAAGGCTCGCCTTGAAGAGCCACAAGTTTGGGAGCTTCAAAAAAATAGAGATGACCATGAGCACAGCATCCTCCTCTATTTCTCCGAATCAACACCTAAAATACAAACTCAAATATCAACCAACGATCCTAGGAAGGAAGATGGAACAATCACTTGTCTTTATCATCACAAAAATCCTAATCATCACAAAAAATACCAATCTATCCTACATCCATCTATACTAAAATATCTATTAGCCAAACAGCATCTCCATGCCAAGAAAAGCTAAGTTTCAGTTCTGGTACCCAAACATGAGTTACAAAATAGTGAGATCTCCTTAAAAAAAACATACGTAGAAAAAGTACAATAAAACAGATACATAATTTTAACTAGCAAAACATCCCCTGTTAGCAAACTAACAAATTCAGACAACTGACTGAAATTTATAACACTAAATAGTAAAAAAAAGAAGTAACCATACCATGCCTACAGTCTTCATCTGCTTGCCCATACTTTTTCTGAAAGGTAAAACATGAAAAGTTTAAAAATAGCATTATTCCACTTGGCATAAACAACTACATGCTTGAATTAGAAGTTTCTTAAAACTTTTAAGAACTCATTAGCTCTTTTTTTTCCGGGGTAGAACATGTAAAGAACATCAGTCATTTGTCAAATTCAATCTCATGAATTCTTAGAACGCTGATTTTGTCCTCAAATTCTCAGCAAATGAATATTTTAAAAGAGGTACATGAATGTGCACATGTTTATGTATGTATTTGTAGGTGGCTCACTGCATCTAGGAAAAAAAAACTTCTTCCTAGCCTCTGTGTTAAGAAAAAAAAACTACTGGTGCTAATACAGTGCTTTTGGAATTTGTAGGGTCTGTAGTTTTTTTTTTTTTTACTCTGTCTTATCAATGGTGATTTTAAACACTACACCTTTTACTAAAACACAAAGGAAAATAAGACATCTTTCTACTTAAAAATCTATATAAATCTTTAATATTTAACTACTTAAAGTAGCTATGTAATTCTTTAATAGAGAGGTTTCGATTGCCAGAGTTTTCCAAAATCCCCACAGGCTTACTGCAACGAATGTCACTATGTTGAACATCCAGACAGGAGCCTCATAGCATTGCCAGAGGCATTCAGGTCAGAAATGTGTTAAATACTGCTAAGCATCTATCTGCCTATTGACCCATGGAAATGATGTTGAGAAGTCAGTCTGTGGGAAAACAACTGCCACTAAAAAAAAAAAACAAAAAAAAAACCAACCCAGCTATATGATAGATCACATCTAAACTCAGGAAGCTTCCCAATTCTGGTTTTGCACATGGAATAGTCAAATTCAGCTATCCATTTAAAGAATGGGCATGATTTATCCTGAAGTTGTCCAGCAAGGTCTTACAAGTTAGTCATTTTCCATGTGAGATGATGATGTTCATATCCGATATATGAAGATTTGAGGACAAGAAGGCCCCTGTAAATCTGTAATAGCAACATTTCCAAAACAGAAGGGTAAAGAAAAATCAACCATTCCAATGCCCTTTCCCTTAAGGAACTGTAGCACTGTGATGCATTCATGGAAAGTCATACTTTTGTAGGTGATGCCATTATCAATTAAGGGACATGCTCCTTGCCTTGCATTTCCAAAAACCCTTCCAAAGCTCCCAGTTTTCACATTTCCATTCAAAATCTGCCAGAGCCTGAGAGTTACGTTTTTCAGCAGACATGCTCTAGCCTAGCAATGGAAAACTAGTTGTGATCAAATATTAAAGGACTACTGTTAGGCTATGCAAAGGCAGCTAAATTAAGTATGAACTGGTTGCCTGAATTCTGACAATTCTTACCTTTGTTTTTTGAGCATTTCCATCTGTACCTTAATTTAATGCTCTTTAAAGAGAAGGTAATTTGGTATGTCATTCAGCACAGTTTTATACAAATAACTTAATACTCAAAAATCAGTTATTTTTTTCTTCTTACAATATATTTTGGATTTTAAAAAACTGATAATTCTCTATTATTTTAAGGAACTGTGATTCAGACCCAAACTATTTAGAGGTCCCAATCTTGAAAAATAAACAGATCAGGGAAAACTATAAGACAGAAGCCTCAAACATGCTTTAACAATGAGGATTCTGCGGAAAACCAACATGCCAACTACAGGAAAACACTGAATTTTACTTAAATCTTGATGGTACAAGATAATTGATTGTTCTTTCCAGTTCATTAGATACTACGAAAGAGTCACACTCACAAGTTGTAAAAAGGAAGCAATTCTATACAGCAGAGTCTCGATTTTGATGCGGTCGATTTCTGCCTGGCATGCCTCCGGGAGGTGAGCTGGGGGGTACTGGCTGAGGGAAAGGAGTGCCTCTGTGCAATGCTTCACTGCCACTTCATAATCCTGCCGCTTAAGGGATTCACATGCTTGTTCACATGACTTCTCTGGTCTTCTGTCTGCCATGACTCAGGGACAGAAATCCTAGAGTGGGGGCAGAGGGGATGATAAAACGTTGGTTAGCTGCATGATGGCACTGACAACTTGCCAACCAACTGCCATTCCCACCTCCAGGTGCTGTAGCACATCCCCTTCGGTCCGTGCCGCTTGTGCTCCCTATCCCAACCTAACTAACCTCTTCCCAGTCTTCTCTCCGTACTCCTACTCACAGCCCTCCTGGCTCTCACTTTCAGTTCTAATTCAAGAAGGTACTTAAGCCCATGACTGATTTTAAAAAATATGTAGTGGTTTCAAACTTTAATGCCAGCATGGATTTAAGCACTTTGCTGCATAGAGGCTTCTGTGTCCTCAAGTCTGCTTTGGAAGCAATGCAACTCATCCACCAGCCGTTTCTCCGAGCCTGCAGTGCTTTCCCCAAGACACCTTCAGTTCCAAAGCACTCCTCACCTACTCCTAGGACATATGGGCCAGCCTCTGGGACAGGTGAAGCACGTGGGATGGACACAGATGGATGAGAAGGAGCTGGAGGTCAGCAGGAACCCACTCGACCACTCCTGATGCGCTTTAGTTTCATTTGTGCCTCAGAAAGCCTAGGTGCCTCCACCACACCAACACCATGGTGCACCTTGCCAACAGAATTCCTTAAACAATTTTAAAGTAAACATTCTGTGGGGGAGAAACTGAAGCAGCAGTGATAGAAACCTATATAGAAGACAGACATCATCATCTGCCAGTGAACTGAGACAAGTGGTTATCCACAATGGAACCTACCCCACAGAAAAGCAAAACCTTTCCATAATCCCCATCTACATTGTCCCTTCATTGATAATATTTAAAGACACGTCTCTAGAGACATTTCTCTTCAAAGCAGACTTGACAAAAACACATTCTGATAACCAAAAGAGGAAAATGTGAGAGTTCTCACATTCACTGTTAGCAAGCAGCATACTGCTTGTCTCTGTGATTCGATACCAACTGCCATGAGCATCTAAGGTCACTCTCCAAGCTCCTTTAAAATTCCACTACTAAAAACTTCCTTTACATTTCACATTTGTAGATTTTTAACCAATCTAAGATAAAGTAACTTCAAGAAGTTATCTGAAAACCAAATAAAGATAATTTCCATGTGAGAAAAGCACCTCACTACCCCACTTTTCTCACTAACAACTATCTGGGCCAATATACAGTGGAAACATAAGCAAGAAGTTTAATACGTGACAGCATCCGTGTTCCCCACCATTCTTAAAGTTTTATTTTCAGCATCACAACAGAACCATGTAATGGAACACCGACTTTTGAATACAACACTGTCTTAAAACACATTTCCTTTCACAACATTTATACAGAAATACCTCATATTCAGCACTGCACCTTCCCAGAGCTGAAGGAACACAGGAATGAAGCAGCTTTTGCATTTCATGCACGTGAGAAAATTCATTTAAGGAGTAACTACATTAACACTCAGTTGGATCACTTAAACAAGCACGTGTTTTCAGTCAGAAATGTTAGGTGTCGTCATGCTGTTTATGCAAGGATCCTTCTGCATACAACTGAAAACGCAACACACTTCCACTTCGCTCAGGTTCAACACCACAGCAAGCTTTACAAACCTAGGATTTGCTGCACAGCAATACAATAGTTAATTGACGCTTTTCTCACACACTTTACTTTCCTCCTGAGGGACTGAAAAGAGGATTTCATGAACTCTGCTGTACTTCTGATTTCCTCACTTCCTGGCTGATGAAGAACCAAAATTCCTTTGACCAGAAGTCTCAGCAGAGCTTCTGTGTGTTTACTGCACAAGAACAGTTTATACACAGATCCCACGCGGGCCAGCACAGCCAGCAGGCAGAGAGAGGCTCCTTTACCCAGCCCTTCTTCCCCACCATGGCACTACAAAAAGCAGAACATTACTGACCAATGCCTTACGCTGGCTGTTACAACAAACACTGCACTAGTTTGTGGAGAGCTCTGACACCCCCCCAGCAGTGGCCACAAATTTCTCTGGTCAGCTTGTAGATTTGGAGAGCGCTGCAGAGGACACTGTATTCTCAACTCTTTGAGAAACTGAGCAAATGACTAATGCACTTCAGTCTTTCTGCCCGTTAAACTGAGATTAACATAGGAAGCATGTAGCAGAATAAATGTCAGGATTATTCATTTTCTCAAAACGGCTTGGAGGACTGCATACCAGAAGAGCTGCATTCAAATCTGAATAATTATTTATTCCAATAGCAAACTTCAATACGTCTTCAGAATTTTGTGAAACTGGTACACAGGCATATCCCCACTATCTGAAGCTACACATCTGAAACAAGCAGACCTGAGAAATACAGCCACAATGTATCATCACCAGCGCCTTCATTATCAGCAGTCAATGCAAAGCATTCCTGAGCTTCGAAGCACCTTGCAGCAGGGCCGCTGCCCTACAGGAAAGCTTCTGATCTACGCATTTAAGTAACATATTTATGCACAGCACCCGCAAATGCCACCAGATAGAACAGTAAGCATCACGTTGACCTGAGCACATACAGGAGCTGACAGCTCTTCCCCGTGAGCTAATGCAGAGATCTAACCCTCGCTTTGTAATTCCTACCTCTAAAAAGCTCCTCCCATTAGAAGAAAACTTCCTGACCTACATTTCTTTGAAGGCCAAGTCACGTCCAGCTTAACCCTCACAAAACATCCGCTGCCTCTATCATTTAAAAGATCTGGTTAACTCCAAACTGGCGTAACTCAAACCCTGGTGCCTGATTTTGTTTTGCCAGGGATTTCTGAGAGACTTTCTCCCTACTAATGATTTTTGGGGTCCATTTCCATAATGTGTATTTCTCCCTCTTGCCAGTGACATTTTGTAAACAGACATAAAAAGAGTAATTAAAAGCTAATCCCCAAATTAAACTGCCCATTTCCCCTCCAAACTGCAGAGTGGGCCAGGAAAGGCAGAAGGGACAGCTCCAGAAGGAAGAGCTCCAAACAAGACCATCTACAGCGCCATTTACTTTCCAGTGAACACCGTCCTGCTTGGTGCACAGGAGGCTTTTGAAGAATTACTCCCCAGCCTGATTGGTCCGAGTGCAAAGCAAAAATCAGTGTAGGAGAGAACACCGTGATCTAGAATTTCAGTATTTCAGAGCAGTTTAACTCATGACTCTGCACTTCCACGCTATGCAGTTTACTGATGTATGTTACGCAACCAAAGGGTCCACATACTAAGAGAATGGTAAGATAAAGTAAACGACAGATCCAAAAAAATTCAAACAGATGATTTTCAGCTCACTGTAAAGCATCGAGCCAGATAACTCCTGCTGTACTTCATAAACAAACAGATTAGAGGGCACAATTCTGTTCCTATTAATGCTATTGGCAAAATTCCCAATGTCTGCCAAGACAGAAGGATCAGATCCAAGGTCTCGCATGCCAAGCTGACAAACAGCAGACAAGTCAGTAAATATTTGCATATTTTAACCAGACATTAACATCTCTTGTGAAGATTTATGCTAAGCAATGATGTTCAACTTGCAGTCCCACAGCGAGACCGGAGGAATTTGCCGTGAACGGAATGATGCTCTGAGAGCCACAAAGTGGGATCTGCGCTCTGTAGTACACGTAGACCCAGGGCCACGGGCACACGGAGGGGAAGAGCCTCCCCAGCTGCCTCCTGTTACAACACACAGCTCTGCTGGCAGCAATCAGCACCCACCTGCTCCCTGCCAAAGCCATCAGCTGTGCCTCCTGCCAGCACCCTGAAGCAGCACCCTGTGCCATCCTGTGCCTCAGGCTCTGAGAAAGCACAGCAGCAAGTCAGCTTGGGAAAGGTACATGGGCACTGTGCTGCTTCCAGGGATTTGGGGATAACTACAAAGGCTGGCTACCAAAATGGACAGTAATTTTAAGCATGCAGTACGCTCAGGTAATGCTTAAGGAAAACCCAGCTGCTTTGTCATTACTTCTCAGCAATTAATTTGAAGAAGTCTACCGGATTTATTTTGAAGAACAGTTGTTCTGTCCTTCCCCAGTAACTTCTGAACTTCAAGGCCAATTAGAATTTCACAGACGTCTCAGGGGTCACAAAGGCACTGCAAGCTTTAGGACAAAGGAGCAACAAGACAGATAACAGGAGACCCAGGTTATTAAGTCAGCCAAAGGAAAGGAAAATCATTACTCAGCTTCTTACTGATACCCAGAGGTCAGTCGCTCCACCAACTCTTGCCACGTGCTGCCATCTACCCAGACAGATGTTGTTCCTAAAGATTATTTGCTAGTAAAAGAAAAATCTTACTTTTCTTGCCCATAATAATAAAGGCCAAAGACTGCATTCATTAGTTTAGCTGCTCAAGAATCCATCTGTTAGTTTCCATGTTTCACTAAAGAATTTCCAAACTTTTTAGAGCAGTATACTTGGCATAACTTCTTGAAGTTTGTTTCTGGTAAAATCGAGATGTAAGCAATTCACATATGAAGGTCTGAAAACTGTAACAACTGTTTCCATGATACAGAGAAGTAATATTTGGGAAGTCAAATGGCTGCGAAGGACACAGCCCTGTGACTCAACAGCCCTTTACTACCCTCTCCCTCAAAATTATCAGGAAAAGACTGACAACAAACTGTAATTCATACAGGCAAGGAAAAGTATGGGTTCATTTTATAATCTGGATGAAGTAAAATACATTAGGTAATGCTACACAATACAGATGTTAGCTATCATACCTGCGACTGCAGCATCATCATATTAAAAAAAAAAAAGAATGGATCACTAAAGGTCAACTATGGAGACACAGCACACATACTCTGTCAGTCCACATGCTAAAATAGGGAATAAATCTGTTTACTGCTAAACCACATTGTATAGTTGTTCCAGCATCTCTAGTGATCCCAACTTAAGGCATTCCTGTACCTCTACATAATGTCATGTAATTCTTTTTGTAGTATTCTGAAATACCACTCAAGTATCTTTAGATAACTAAAATCAAATTATTCACTTTCCTTACCTAAAATTGTAGAATGAATTTACTTTGCTTTAAAACATAAAGGCATTTTAGGCAAAGTTACAAGAAGGAATATAATACAGAAGCCACTTATAGACACACAGACACAAAAAGGTACTTTGGCACTACATACACATCATAAATAATCCCATCCTCAGAAATCATTTAATGAAGTGGGAGTAGATAAAGATAGTGCACTACACCAATGTGAAAGACACAACAAGGCAGAGAAAAAGGATGGTGCCTCTCTCACATAGAAAAGAATAACAGGAAAGGTTGCTTCTGGGTTTTTTTGGTTTTTGTTTTTTAAAGTAAGAACATAATAGCTGAATTCTCACGCGCTCATCTATTGCAGTTATGGCTGAAGTCAGTAACGTACACACAGTGCTCAGAAATGCACCGCACACCTTACAGAACAAATACAAAGTCTCCACCCTTGAGAGAGGACAATCTAATCAGTTTTCTAAAATAACCAAATTACTCTGGTTAATGCTGTACAACTCCAGGCAAAACGACCCTACTTTACATTCCACAAATGATGTGAAATCTGAAACGGAGCATACAGAAGGAGGAAGGCTTATTTCAAGGTTTTATTATACAGTATAACAGCAGCAAGAACTTCTGCTGCTTTGCCTCTAGAGAACACGATATGCTTGATTCCAGGGGGAAAAAAAAAAAATGAATGAATAGCAGAGAACATCATGAACCTGTTAAATACATAGGTTGTCCTTACACTTCAAGAAATAAAAGAAAAAGGGACAGGACTGTAAACTAGGAGGACAAGGGATCACTGGCCACACAACCAGAGCCTTCAGTGTGATCCTGTAAACTTAACACACAGAATAAACACATCCACAGCCACTGCAGGAGGAACAAGTGTCTGGAGGTGGTTTACCATCCACTCACCAGCAGAAGAAAAATATAGCAGCAACTTAGATTAAATGATTTCTGCATCTGAATCCCGTGCTCTTTAAATCACTTTCCATACATCACAGATGGTAACAAGTTCGATTTTATCGCATGACAGGATTTCAGCTCAGACCATTTATTAAGTGATCATTAACACCTTCTTATCTCCACTAAACTCTTCTGTTTTCACTTTGGAAGTAGTAGTGGAAAGAACAATCTCTGTCACAAATTGCAGCAACATTCACACATGGACAAACTGGCCAACTTTGGCCTAACATCTGAAATTAACTCCTGCTCTTGGCATTTGTAATCACCCCATCCACCGTATGAATATCCTGAATATCTTCATCTCCTGCCTCTCAATATTTTTTATTTTTGTGTGTGGTCTTTTTTTGTGCTATTTTTTTGTTTGGGTTTTTTCTTTTCTTTACACAGTTGTCCAAAAGCATTACCTATTTTGCTGAAACTATGCAAAACACATGGCAAGCCAAAGCCCAATTCTCATTTTCCTTCAGAAACATTAATGCCCAAAGTTTCTAGGAATCTCTTATATTCCAGTTGAGACAAATGAAAGCGATTCTTCCCCACTGGGCTCTGCCATGTCCCATAGAGCCCTTCGTGTGACCATGGTGTAGCACCCAGTGTCTGTGGAATGACTTCAGTGTAACTGCAGCATTCAGCGCTTCTCTACATCACAACATGACATCATTAGAAAAACAGAAAGCAAAGTAAAGCAAAGATATGGCTCGAGTGTGAATTGCTTCCTCCCCTCCCCCCCCATTCCCACTCCATCTATTAACAACTGACCAATTCACACAAATAATGAAAATGTATTAGCATTATAAGATAAATTATATGTATCCTTGAAACAGTTCCTTCCATTTCTTTCTTTATAATACCAGGTATTTTCTGACCTCAATTTCTTTGTGTAGCCATGCCCATTTTCATGTTTATTCTACATATTCTGTGAAAATCTACACTTCGGACATTCTGATTCAATCAAGTCACTGCTTCCTCTGCACTGTGAAGACAGAGCAAGTAGGAAAGAGGAACTGGCTTTTGGAAGTGTGGATGGGGAATTCTGTGCTCTCATATTTATCCAAAATCATACCAGGGAATGACTGGGGAGAATGCAAAAGCCCCAACCTTCAAATAGTATGGAAATCCCCTTTAGGTCAGGCTGACACGAACTCACGGCAGAGATGATCTTTCAGACTTGCATTAATAACTAATTTAACCAATGCAGATTTTCACAGGGTTGATAAGCATATCCTTGGCCAGAATATCACACTATGCCACCTCTTCTCATCTTTCTGCAAAGCCGAGCTCCAGCATCTTCAATTTTTTTTATTGTTCTTTTTACTGTGAACAGAAGAATATTTTTTCGGCCAATTTTTTTTTTTAGAAAGACTCAATCTTGTCAGCAGAACCCTTCAATCCCTCTACAGCACACAAAAAGCTGGCCTGAGATAGACACCTACCATGGGAAATTTCAGCCCCAAATAATTAAAATTTGGCAAGTAATGACCAACTGAAATGAGTGACTGTGTAATAGTAAGCTTCAGGTAACATCATTATAGGCGGTGCTTCTGCCCCACCTCGAGTTCTTTTGGCTCCTTCTTAGAAAATCCTCCCGTAAACAATCTTTCATAATAACTGGGCAACAGCAGCAGCCTGTATTCTGTATCAGTTTTTTCCCATATATGTTCTTGCTGCTTTTTCAGAGCAGAGTTTCTCACATTTACCCAAGATGAGGGCATTTTAATTGAAATATTGTCTCATGGTTACCGTTTTATCCCCATAACAACATCACCAATTACTTACTGTAAAAAAATGCCTTACAAAGGTAATTCAATCTTGGCTTCTCTTAATGACATTTACCCAAGGAAAACAAAGGCTAAAATCACTACAGCACAAGCGCGGTGCGGGACCAGCCTACAGGTCTCCAACTCCAACAGTGGTGCAGGAGAAGACAGCATCCATATTCTAGAAGTGGTTTAAAACGCCCCAATCTGCAGCTGTTACAGCTGCAACCTACCCATGGCAGAGCTGCTCTTCTCAAACACTTGAGTAACACAACGAGGCCTCATTCCCAAGTATCTGCATATTTCCCAGTATAACATTTAGTAATAATTTTGACCAAAAGAGTGAATACCATTAATCTTAAGGACATATCAGTCACGCAGTTACCAATATTCTTCTCCTCTGAGTCATACGACTGCCAAAAGCCCTTTGTGAGCTACGCCTGTGCTATGACGTATAGGTACATCTGCGTACGTATGACTAAACACGTCACTTCATTTCCAAAATGCCAAGCGTTTACAAAACGATGCAACCCATGAACACAGAGGGGTGTCGGAGAAGGTTCCCAAGCACCATTTCCACAAGCAACACACATCGTGGTATCTACGAACGTACTGCAGAAGCTTAAGGCAACAACATATGGCACAGCAGTTCCCCACCAGGCTCGCCCAAGCGCTGCTCACAGCACTGCCTGCAGAGAGCAACAGCCCACAGCCCGTTCGCCAACGCTCACCAACTTCCTCGGGCTCAGGGACAGAACCAGACTTTGCAGCTCCTCACTTGGCCTTGCGTTCAAATCTCAGCTTCTGCTAATAAACTTATATTTGGATTTCACTATTAAAAGTATTTTTAAAATCAGGAAGTTATTTCCGACAGCAAACCCATTCCTTTTGGAAAGCCCCATATGAACATTCTGGTTTCTCCCCCACCAGCAAAGCGGCTCCAAAGCCCAGCAGCTCAATCCAAGTTTCCTCTTCTTAACAATGACATTGTCCTGATGCTGAGCATCGAGTGTCAAGCTTCAAGTTTCACACAAGAACTTTCTCCACCGTTACGTGTCCCGATATTGACAAGCACCACACCCATACGTGTAAGAGATCTACCTGAAAATCACAGCTCAGATCATCAGTTGCTACAGGCATATATTGTAGAGTTGAATTAAAAAATAAAAACCCCTAAGTTTATTTTGTTTGAGAAGCAAAGCATGAATTACATCCTGAATTACTCTTTCAATTCATTCAAGAGGAAAAAGAATGCAGAACTCTTGATGCTGAATATCAGTAACAGTGCACAGTTCACAAACTGAACACAGAAATTTGCCTGAAGGTTGTGACACAAAACAGAAAAGTCTTCTTTCAATACACTTAAATCTTCATTGTAGCATCATAATGAACTTACATTTATTATCATAGTGAATAACGCTGCGACTGAGTTTTCTGTTATACGTTCACAGTGCTTCACACAAAAGGGTCCCACCATAACAGATTCAACAGCACAATGCCACCCACAGATATTCCAAACACCTTTCCCAAAACCATACCTATTATGCAACCGCATGATATTTTTTGTGATCTGTTTTGAAAGTTCAAAGCAGTAACAAACCTCCACCATTGAAAATCGCTATCTTTATTGTAAATAATCTTTGAAATTCATCTCCACGTGGCTCTGTTTCAAATAATAAGGCATAATATAGCTACCATCGGTTTGAGGAATATTCTTCTAACTCCGTATTTTAATGATATTACCCTTCTGCACCCAGATAATGCTTTTACAGCTTCCTGATTTCCCCTCCTAAAATGCAGGAACACAATACCACGAACAAGTTCAATTTCCAGAACTCTCCTGAGAACAGGATATGGATTCCCACCCTCCTCCTCGCACAGCAAACCCTGTGGGCAGCCCCGTAACTCAGATCCCAAACAACACAAGTTGCACAACGGCGTTCTCCCGACCCATTGGCATTCTCTCTACTCATTCCTTTTGAAACGAACACTAGAGATTCAGTCACGTATTTTTAAACCCCACTCAAAAAACAGACATCAGCAGGAATGAGTAACGACCCTACTGTGGTTAATGGAATCATTCTGACAAAGCTTTGGGAAAAGAAAAACGGTGCCTAGCCTAGGCAAACAAACACAAACCAAGCTACAGCCCAGTAATATCGGTCAGTTCCAACGTCAAAACAACTGCCCTGCACCATTCCAAACGTGCGACTGCCTTCAGATATGGCCTAAGTACAGTTACTCCAAAGCTATTAGCCTAAACAACTATAATCCAAAACAATTTCAGCAAAATACCCGCAGCACTCAGCGACAACGCTGTGCTAGCATAGATTCAGAAGCACGCTATGAAAACATTCTCCTTAACAACCTCCCTGTGCAGACGAGAGGAGTCCAACGTCCTCCGGCTGCTGGGATGGCAGGGATCAGCTGCGAGGCAGGATCCAGGAATCCCAACCAGCTGCGGGGAATTCAGATGGGACTGGCAAAAGACCACTGCTTGGGAACACAAACACACTGTCCATTCTCCCCCCAAAACTACCCCGGAATAAAACGAAATCATCATTTTAAAAACATCAGCTATCTTCAGATAACATAGAGAAGATATATAGGAAAGAAGCACTATTTAATATGCTGCCAAAACCACCGTGCTTTTCATTTGTAGCATTCTCCATTTATTATGTCCACAAAGATTTGCTACTTTTTTCGTTTGCTGAACCACTAAATATTTTCCAGCAAATTAAACACTTGTGCTGCTTTGCTAACAGCAGAGTCTCAAGAACAGCTCTCGCTGTTACGTATTTCCCTTTGCTGTGGGGTCTGAAGGGCTCTGAAAAATCTTTCTAAGTGTATTTAAGCCGTGTAATTTTTCGTGTTTTGATGAATACAATATTTCTGCAATATATAATTACGAAGGAAAAAAATAAACCCTGTGCAATTCACAGACTGAAAGACTGTTTCCAAATAACACTGACTACCCCAGGAGCAGCTTAGAATAACCCACGCACTGCTCACATTTCTGACCTTTACTTCCTGCCCCTCCAACATCTAAAACTTCTTATGTGACATAATTCTGCTATTCTTTCTCTTTCGTTACCGCTCTCAGATCATTAGTCTTCCTGCTGCTTGTAACAGAATAGATCACGAAACCTATTTCCCCAGAGCACACACTATCCAAAGACTGAAAAACATCCACTTCAGCCAATGCCATTCTTCACACGAGTGGTACTTCCTGAGACTAACAGAAACAAATCACGCAGCAGTTCACAGTCACCACCTCCAAAATATGTCTTCACATAAAATAACTTACAGGAACTCTTCCCACCAACTCTGCAGTGCTTTGTACCCACTTCTTGGAAATGCTGCAAAGTACAAGGGAGTCTTCACACACCTGACAAAGGCTCTGACCAGCTGAGATCCCGACAGTTTGGGTCTCATTCACAACTAGGATGGGGCAAAGGTAACCACTCATACATTTCAGCCCATTAAAAATTTCATTTACCACGGAATAAGACTGAAACCTACGGTTGCTTACCTGGCTTTCCTGTCATGAATTTGCAATGTGATATTTTGGAGGATTCTGAGAAAAGACTGGGGAAATAACCAGTGCATTTCTATTACACTGATGGCAAGGAATTGACTTGTAATACGCCAATATTTCCCTACAATTTACATCATATCCACATTAGGCACCCTTTAACCACCAGTGCAATGGAAATGCAACAACAACAACAAAATCGCATCCCTGGGTAATTAGAATCTGCCTGCTTACATTCCTAAGGACTTCTTTTCCTACAATAATATTCACTTTCCTCTCTACCTCAGGCATGAGTGACCGCCTCTTGCCAAAACCTCATGCTGTAAACATTTGTGTGAAGAGATAAAATCTCCATAAGCAAAACTGGTTTTGAATATGGAACCTGAGTTATATATCAATACCACCATAATAAATTCACCAGGAGCCCTGTTTCTGTAGAGCAGTCTAACGCTGTAGACTTCTAATTTGACTATATAGTTGAGTTTTCCATCGCCATCCCCAAATACTGGTCAAAATATCCAGAAGAGTAAGCACTGTGCACCAATGTTGTGTGCAAACTTTTTCAAAAGTGGTCTCTTTTTCAATATTCTCACTCTTTATTGGCTTGCTAGGAAAAAAAAAAAGACAATTGCAGTAGTCTACAAGCATATGAACTATGCTATCTTTAAATATGTTATTCATATATATAAATACAAGTGCTGGCTATTGCCAAAAGCCATAGAAAAAAACAGCAAGACAAATAAGAAAAGGAAGGCCTTGTTTGTTCTGGTAATCTGATCCATAATACATCCACTTAAACAGAGAAAAACCTATATTCCATGCGGTGATAATGGACTCTTGCCTTAGGACTACCGGGAAAGAAGGGAAGATGGGGAATACCAGATTTTGTCCCCCCACCGTGGGCCATTAGCAACCTTGGGCACAGAGGAACACTGAGGATCTGCCTCTGGGAACAAGACCTCGATCTCCTTCCCCAGATACAACACTAGGAAAACATTACGGCCAGGATTCACATTCCTGCTAAAATTCTTGGCCTACTGATCACCAAGACAGAGGGAATGCCGGCTGCCCAACCACCTACCCCTAAGCTACATTAGAACAACACCATCCTTCCTTCTTGTTCTCCCGTGGCTTTCCTGAGTTATTCAGGCTGCACACTGGAGATGGAAGTTATATTATTACAAAACACTTCTCTAATTGAGACTTCACTCCTGCTACCAGACCTATCTAGGTACCACTGACCTCAAGAGGGAATACCAGCGAGGTGAAAGCTTCAAGGGCTTTCAACTAATCATCTGAATTGCTCCAGCAATGGCTTCTGCCATTACTAAAATGAGAATACCTAGAATAAAGGGCAGTAGCAAACAAAATGGTACTAAACAGCAGTAAAAAAAACTCAGAAAGAATATCCAGCTACAGTTCCAAGTAGATTCTAGTAACAAATGTAATTGCATACATTGGAGAAAATATTTCATCAGACCACTAAATTAACAGTCGGAAAAGATTAGTAATAATATTGCCTAGCTTTTATGTAGCCTCTCTCATCTACAGACATCACAACTCTTTACGAAATTCATGATTCCAATTTTAAATTCCTTTAAAAGAAAGCACAAACAGATGAAGGGATTTTCATCACACTGCCCTAATCTCTCGAGGACTAGGTCTGCACCCTATCCACTTGGAAACATTTGCTCCTCACTCTCCCTTAAGATGGGAATTTCTGAGTGCAACCTTCAAGCACACGTTGTCTGCAAACCACAACCCTTACCCTACAACCAGATCTACAAATACAGATCCCAAAACCCAGGAGCAACTTCTCTGAAATCAATGAGATCCCATGATCTGGCAGATCAAGAAGCAGAACTGGGTGAAAATACAGCTTAACATGCAGCTTCCACATCTCCCTCTAATTTTCAGTCAGGAGAAGAAAAACACTCAAAAAAAAAAAATAAGAACATACCACTCTGCTTTTACAATGTCTTGACTCCTAGAGCTAAAGCTTTGACTGTGTCTCTCTCTTTGACAGAAAAACGCATCTGAACTCACTGAAAAAGGCACAGTAGCTATATGAATAAAGGGTGAGAAATACATGCTCTATGTGTTTTGCTTTGGTATTTTTTTTTTTTTTAAGTCCAGAATCCACACAGGTAAGAAGTGATAACAGAACCTGGATTTGTGTGTTTTTGTTGTTTGTTTAAGTAATTTGTGCTCTCATAACACACTACAAAGACAACTCCATTTTTATCAGTAATAACACACAAAACATTCCCTCGCTTACCAATAAAGAAAAAGTGCTCTGCTAATTAAAGTTCAACAAAGAAAGCTGAACTCAGCTTCCAGCACTCACAATTTCTCTGCCATGGAAGCTCAGCCTACCCAGGCCTGATTCATTCATGGGTGAATCCCTCGGTCTGCATTCAGAGGAAGAGGAGGAAGATGCTGGCGGTCACTGCCACGCTCTGCCCTCACCCAGCTGTAAGCTCAGAGCCAGCTCCTCACCCAGCAGCCCCAGGCTGCCCCGAGCAAACAGGCTCTGCCATTTAAAATACAGACTTACCAATATTTAAACAATAATTTAAGAAACCTTATTTTAAAACCTCTGTTCTACCAATGCCTTGGGGAAAAACAAAACAAAAAAAAAAAATCATGAACTCCCAAAGTATCTCATGTAATTTAGTTATCATCTTTTAATTTTACAAAAGAATTTGTACTGCCTAAAAGTAATATATTAAACGGAGGAATATTTCATCCTTTCCTTTGTTTCCATTACAATATTGAACAGGAGGACTAACACCAGAAAGCCCCACCAATTGAAGCCATCTCAACAAGACTGGCCATGATACATCCCATCTCTCAACAAGGAGATGTATTTTTTGGACATTTTTGGTATTGCAACTGATTTATTTTATTTCTTAAACAGAGAATTAAATACGTTATTTTAAAACTCCAAGTCAAGCTCACTGTGACTCTGATAAAAACAAAAATCCCATTACCTTGTGAACTCATAATCATTTTGTCATTAATTGGAAAACAACCTTGCAACCGTTTCCCTGCATTTCTTAATCCCCATCAATGATATGTATAATAACGTTACTATAATCAAACAACAGCTCCACCAACAGTGCACCGAATCCAAACAAATTCAATCGTTTGGATATTAATAATAGGACATGACCCATTAAATTCCTCAAGAGGGGTAACACCGTGAGCAGCTCTACTTGGGAATCTGCTCCAAAAAAAAAGGAGAAAAAAGAAAAAACAAAACAACAGAAGAGGGCTGTACGGCAACCTGCGGTATAAACTTTCCCATTCCCAGTTTCACAACAGTGGCATTGTACAGAAGGCGATCTCGGGATCTCCGCGGCCCTCCCAGCTCAGCGCCGCTCGGCCCTGACAAAGCCTCCCTGCAAAAAACAAAAATACCCCTCCCGTGCCAAGCCTGCCTTGCTCGGAGGGTTCGTTTTAAAGCAGACGTTAAAACCTCACCGCTTCTTTTTCCATCTCTCCACGGACCCTACCACCTAAGCCATTTTTCCCCACTTATTTATTTCGGCATTTCCTGGCTGGCGTTGCCCGTCCCCTCCCACCCCGCCCGGCACAACCCGAAGCCGCCCCCCG
>NC_034425.1:7786635-7834047 GCF_002078875.1 Numida meleagris
CCCGCGCAGCGCCGCGCTCCCCTCCGCCGCACCGCACCGCTCCGCACCGCTGGGCCGGGAAGCGCCGCCGCGGCGCTCGGCGTGAGAACCCGGTGGGGTGCGGACACGGAGCGAGGAGGGGAAGGGGCGTCCGGCGGCCGAGGAAGGCGGAGGAAGGCCGGGCCTGGGGCAGGGCGGAGCCGGGCCGCGGCCGAAGCGGCGGGGAGGGGCCGTTCCGCTGGGCCCCCCGGGCTCGGGCCGCTCACGGCTGCGGGCCGGTGCCTGTGGGTGAGCCGTGTTGAGGGGCGCGGGCCGACCCGCCCTGGGCTTAATGCGGTTATTTGTGCCGTTGTTGGGCGCGGGTCGGCGGGGTGCAGTTACTGCCGGCGGTGTGACGGAGAGGAGCGTTGGCTGAGGCAGGAGGTGCGCTCTGATGGGGGCTCCGCTGGAGTAGAAGCGATGCCTTAAAAGCAGGCGGCGGAGCAGGGTGTAACGCGTATTGCTGATGGAACTCGCGGGGAGAAAGTTTATGTCTGTCACCTCGAATTGTTTCCTTTTTCTTGTCCTAGATGTCAGCGTTTCAGCTCCTGATCCTCTTTTAATTGTCAGTGTAATTGTATTTTAGCTCTCCGTTGCAGCTCAGTGTCATTTCATCACGTGCTGAAGTTCCTTCTAAATGTCTGTGCTCAACTTATTTGCTGACAAATACTATCATCAGTGTCTTAAGGAGCTCCTGCAATAGCTGTCGTCTTGGGGACTTCAGTGCGGGTGAAATGAAACTTTTGTAACTCTCCCGTTGTAACTGTGAGGTAAATTGCTGTGCGTCTGGAATGCTGTTAAGATGCTTTGTCATACTCCTCTGTCTTCACACAACTCCTCTTTCAAGATGCTCTTGCCTGCAGAACTCAGGGAAACAACGCAATTTCACAATCTCAGGGCTTTATTTGGAATTTATAATAACTATGTTCTTCATCTGAATAAAATTCAAGGAGTGTGAGTGAGTACTTGCTTTCAATTTTCTCCAAATTGAAGAGGTGTTAAATTAGAGATAAAAACACTTTAACTTAAGCAAAAGAAAGTAAATAATACTGTTGGTGTTAGAACTGGCTTTTAGAGACTCACATTCTTTTGTTATATAGGAGAGCTTACTGTTATGGTGGCCTTTCAAGCTGATCCAATGCACTGCCTTGCTGCGGGTGGTATGTTATTAACTCTCCGCGTAGCTGCTGAGGTGTGAGGTAGTGTTTCTGAGCAGGGGTGAGTAAGGAGCTTTGTCTTTTGAGCAAAAGGAAAAAAGATAATCGTGTACTCCGAGGCATCTTTTATCGGACTCTGCGTGGCTCCTGTTTGGTGTCCCCTGGGGATTGTATCGGTGAGCTCAGTACACCTCTGGGAAACTTTGCTTTTGGTCTGTGCAAAGAATTTCCTTAAATGACCTGTGTTACCTTTATTTTAGAAAAGAAAATCCATTAATAAAATCCGAAGTGAAAACTTGAAGTTCACAGCCCAATGAAGTACGTTTGTTGGTTGCTTACTTCTTTCAGTTTGGACGATAACTTTATTCAGTAGCTTCGAGTATTGATGGCAAATAGTTATTCATAAGTAAATGAACTCTAAGATAACTGTAGTACGTACTAAGGAATACGAAGTCTGAAACATAAGCAGAGTGTTTAATGCAAGTAATTTCCCTTTTATGCCGTAAGTGTAAATAAAGCAATGGGTGATAGTGAAAGTTACTTGTAAAAAAGGGATAAAGTAACAGGAATGAGCTTGAAATCACGTTGATAGATGTTGAGATCGTGCTGCCCTAACCTCACCTTTCTGTGCTTAGTAAACCTGATCTGTTAGGTGAAATCAGAGTAAAGAAATCACTCGCAGCTTGCCTGAGAGGCCGCCAGCCTTGTGTTGTGTGGGATGGACAGATGACCAGTTGTGAGCGCAGCGCTGAATGTGCATAAAGGTGGTGTTCCCCTGTCCTGTTCTCTGTGCGATGCTGAGGACCAAGCCTTAGCCTGTCATGGCCCAGGAGATATGTAACTTGTGGCACGGTGTGTAGCTGCTGGGGTAGGCTATACCTGCCCAGGAGCTGAAGGATAAAGCTTCTCAGTTAGGATAAATTGTAAGTTTCAAGGGAATGAAAAGTAAGTTGGGTAAATTTTGGTCTTATGTACATTCTTGGAGCTCAGAAAGGTCGCTTAAAATCTCTGGATTTTCCTTCTTTTCCGTTGGCAAGCTAGAAATGCTGCTGTCAGATGTCTGCACTAAGTGGTAGTGTTAATTCAGTGTGCTCTGAAACATTTATCCTTGAATAAAGGCGTTATGTTCTGGAAATCCTTACTGCCCAAAGTGAATCAATTAGATGACAATGTATGTTGGAAAAGGAGAGTGTAATGTAGGCTGAGAGATTAGCAAAATAAAGATCAGAGTTAATGCTGTGAGCCTTCATGAGAACATACTTGGTATTGGAAGAGCCATAATATATTCAGAGTAGAAATGTACTCTGGAAATGCATAACGATGCCATGTGTGGCCAAAAAAGGGAATGAACAATGACTTTTCTTACTCTAGGTAATGTAAAGTGGATGGTAGAAAGAATGCCCCGTGATTTCAAGGGACAGATGAGGAACAGTGAAATATGGAGAGAATGATGCCAGGTGTCAGGGCTGATGAAGAACGCGGCACTTAAGGGCCAGATGAGGGAGTTAAGTAAGGCAGTGTTGGCTTTGCACTGGGATGTAGTGAAAGACCTGTTCAAACAAAAGCCTCTATACAAAGTTGTCTGAACTTTCACGTATTTTCTCTCACGTTGACCCCCGAGAACTCTGAAGGTCAAAGCCAGCCCTGCAACATTCCACACAACTACCTTTTTTCCTTGGGTCCTGCCCTTGATGAAAGGCTCAAAGTTGGCCCCGTTGGGCAAGAGTTGGACCAGACTAACTCCAGAGTTCTCTTTCAGCATAAATTATTTTTTTGATTCTATTAAAGTGCTCTGGAGAATAAATGACAAGCATAAATGTAACTTCCATGCTTTGTGTAGTGCAACGTCTCTGTCAGATTTTAACAAGTCAGGTAATAAGCAAGTTTATTGTATTTTAAGCTTTCACCTATGTTTCTGTAGAAAACACCAAGCTGCTTGTAGTGGAAAACCCTATTCATAAAACACTTCATTTTTCCAAGGTGCTCTGCAATGATTGAAAAAGATTCTTTCTTCTCTGAAGAGCTTGTATTTCAGGAGACAGCAACGACTACGTGAAGGCAATAGTGAGAAAATATGGGCAGGCAGTGATTTTTAGTGTACTAATGGTACAACTATTAAGCTTTTTTAAGGCATTATGACGAAGGAGAGACTTAAAAAAGAATTTGATGGAGAGCAATTTTGTAACTGTATTGATTTTTATTAGATTTGGTTCCTTTAGTCTAATTCCCCTATTCACTGCCTTTTGTGTGCAGAAAAAGCTGATTTTTCCAGGTGCCTTTTTGGCTGTTAGTGCTCTCCAACTACTTTAGCCTCTTCCTGAGTTTGACTGAGCTCAGCTGGTGCAAAGGCTGCCTCCTGGGGAGCAGTCTCTTCTCTGTTGCCCTGTGATGATGCCTCCAGCCCAACAGCTGGAGAAAAGGAGTATTTGATGTTAAGGGAGCAAAAGCAGGACTGCTAAGCACGGTGTTGTCTGTCCCTCAGAAAGAGCAACACTTATGGCCGTCGGAGGTACCACAGGCATCTGTTAACAGGTTCAGAATTTTGAAGGCAGAAAGTTAATAATTATCAGTCAAGATCTCATTACGACTTGAGGCAACAAAACATGAAGATTTGTTGACGCATGGCCCTGCCTCTGTGTGCCCATTCACCCAGGGGTGCTTGAGGATTGATACTTAACCACCTGAAGAGTCAGCACTCGGATGTGTTGCTCCTCAGAAGATCTGGAGGTGAATGGAGTTGCCTGGGTTCGGGCCAAGCTCTGCATAGTGTATGTCCAAAAGAACCTGTTTAGTGAGGAAATGAAATGTGAATCCTTTAAGATGACATTTAAGTTCTTTCACACAAATCCTTTATTGGAATAGCTCTGCACTAGAGGCTGCAATATGTTAACTTAGTTTCATGAGTTTTGTGCATGCTTATAGAGCAATAAAACCTCTCTTTGGCAAGCACAGTAAGTATACGCCCAGCAGAGTATGACTTCCAATCCGACCAATTCTTTAATGATTTGCCTGTGCTGCTATTCCCATGCTGGCTGCCTTCTGTGTAGCTTTCTGCCATGCAGCAGGGCTGTTGCAGCAATAAATGATTTTGCCTCCCCAGGCAATGGAGGCATCCTATTTAAGACCTGATTAACAGACACACTGCGTTTTCATTTAATGGGAGTCCTTGATGACCAGTATCTCTGGAAAATAAAAAAGTGTCTTAAGTTGAAATTACTCAATTCAGGTATCTGAGAGGAGTTGCCCCTGAACTTCCTCTGTTAGCCAGAGCTGGTCCCACTGCTGTTGGAAGACCTGGGAGATGGGGAGCAGAGGAGCAAGTTTGGGCCATGGTTGGTTGGAGCGGCTGAAACAACTGCAGGGTGCAGTTCCCTGTGTAAGTGTTGCAGGTATTTGTCCTTCCTGCTCCTCCCTCTGCAAGGAGAGGAGTTCTGATGTGTTGGGTTGTTTATGACTATCTTTATTCTCTGGGTATGCAGAACTACTGTCTCTGATTAAGTCTGTTGTTAATCATTGGAGAGAGATGAGAATATCATGGTGGAAAAGGGTATATTCTCTGGTCTGTCATCTTGCCCTCCTGCTCGTCAGAGTTTCTAGCTTTCAGTTTATTGACTTTCTCCCCTGTCTGCTTTAACTCTGTCCTCTCCAAAAAGCCAAGTGTGTTACTCTGCTGTACAGAGACCAAATCTACATGGCATAAGGGTTAAGTTAGCGTTCTAGAAGAGAAGATGACTGAGGGACGTGGGATGACAAGATCAATAAAACATAGTAAACAGTGGTGTTTTCCCATAAGGGCCAGGAGGGTAGCACAAATGAATTGTTGTATGAACTGGGCTTTAATATTCATTACCTGGTGGCTCTGTGGTTTATAAACTGTTCTGCCCTCTGACCCCACTGGTGTTGGATGACAAGAACATGGCAGAAGAATGTCCCCTGGTGCTGCAGCAAATATTGGGTATCTTGGACTGCTTATCCTGTCAGTGGTGGATTCCTACCCTGAAGCTTTGAGAAGACGGGATGGTCGAGTTGAAAGGAGGGTCTCTGAAAAGACACTCACTCAGGATTTAGGACATCCTTCTAAAAGGTCCGAGTCCTAAAAATTGCTGTATTGGGTTTAAGTAACTTATGCAGAAGACGGAGAGCTCTAAGTCTCTAGATCTTATTCTGGATTCCAAGTGTTCTTTTTAACTTCAGTTCTAGAATAGGACTGCAAAAATATAGGCACAAAGCAGGCTAGTGTCTACTTCGGAAATTTCAAAGCAGATGATGGCAGACTGAAACATGCAACTGCAACCTGTTGTGAGCAGAAATGAAGTTATGGTCTGAAATTAAATAGCTGCAAAAATCATTTTGTGTCATTGGAAGTCAGGTTTTAGATAGAGGAAATAATAATGTTTTATGAGCCCAAACAGGCTCCAAGAATAAGGCTTCTATGAGAGGAAGGAAGATAGTCATGCTCATTACCGTGGTAGTTTGGTTGGGCAATAGTGCCTGACATGTGACCCTGACAGCAGACAGTGGGAGCTGTTGCCTGGGTTTGGCTCAGAGTATCCTCAAGTTGAGGCTGGAAATTGTGCAACCCATTTCACATTCTGCCCTGATATTGTGTAATGTTTGGGGCTGAATGCATTTGTAAATGTGTTTTGGTGATAAATGAAGTGATCCATGTATTCCCTCTCTGGTTTGTAACTGCTGAGAAGTTTGATAAGGCTTATCATTCTGAGACCTTCTCAGTAGCATTCTTGTCAAATTGCCTTCACACGTCTTCCTGTGTGACCTGGCTTGAAGTATTAAATGAATTGGGAAGAGGAGAAGGAAGAAGAGGAGGTGATCTGTCAGCTCAAAAGTGTGCTGGTTAATGAAGGCTTTGCCAGGCCTTTAATAATCCTTCTGAGCAAACAAATGGCAACTCTTGCACCTTTAGGAAAATGATAACATTACTACTATTCATTTTGCTGTGGGAATTGCAAGAGGCGTAGATGGAGAAAGGAGCAGTAGTCCAGGACAACCATCTCCTGCTCTGTAATTCCAGTTACTGTTCCCTTTACAACAACAGGCCTCTTTTTCCAAGGTGCTGTAACACTGCCTAGGGGTTACAGATAAACTGAAGATTCATGCCTGACACTTCTAGAAAAGCACACAGACTCTCAGAGTCTAAGAAAAGATTGATTTAGAGATGTATTAGATTTAAGAGCATAAATGTCTGCTTGCATGGACCTTGGTTTCTTTCATTGTGAAGCTTTGAGGGTTTGTAGCTCTTCCTCAGTGTTGGATAGGTGTTACAAATGTGTGATTTCTGAATTGGGACCACTTTTCACTTTTCTGGTTGCTAGATTTTTAAAATTCTACCTAGATATTTTTTATTCTTTCTACCAACCTAAAAGCTCAAAATTAAACATTAAAATGAGAAAATGGCTGTTACAGCACTGTGTTGTTCTAGTACTTCACTCTCATGGTGTGTGTGTATATATATATACACATATATATATATATTTAAAATTTGCTTCTTGCATCCCAGTGCCACGAGCAGTGTATTTACCAGTGAGGCTGTTTAATGGAGAGGAGCTTGTCTCCCTGCATGGTGGTGAATGCAAGGTGAAAAGATTTCCATTCCTTGTCTGGGTTTCCACTTGCACTGCTCTTCAGTTTCCCCAAAAGAGCACCCAGGCCAGTCTCTGAAGTCTGAACTATATATAGCACGGCAGAGGCAGCCCTCATCAGCTGCTTGTCACCTCACCCTGGAAGACTGGCACAACTGACACTGTGCTTGGCTTCCCTGACTTGACTGCTCACTAATTAAAAGCCTCTCGTAAATGACTACACCCCTGCTGTACGGTGATGTATGAGGAAGTGAGTACGTATGCACTCACTGAATTATTAACATACGTAATTTAGAGTTTGTACAGCTGATTGACTCTGTTTAATAAAAGAGCGTGAGGTAGATGTGTCAAGCATGTATATAAAAACACTGCCCTGTGTGTGAAGTGAGGATTGCCTGCATAAAGCTGTAATTGAAGAAAGCAGGATGTGGCTCGAAGACAGATATTTCTCTTTGCCCTTTTGAGTCCATCTGGTGACTTTCTGTTCTTTTATCTCTCAGCAAATCAAGACCTTAATGCTGATGACCTAAAATTAGTTTCCTTGCAGCTACTTGAATATCGCTTTTTCTGTGAATGTGCAGGCAAAAACGTAACCTGTGTTCAGGGGAATGCATTGGTTCTTAGTTGTTTTATCAAGTAGCTGAGAATACAGACATTATCTCTGCAATAATAGAAACTTTTATGTTGTTGAAGTCACTGGCAGCTTTTGTTAGATAAACATAACTAGGATAGTAGCTGTCTACTGGATAGCAAATGCAGACTGAGAAAAGGATGATTGTAGTCTTTTTTTTTTTTTTTTTATCTGAAGAAACTGCAAAGAACAGTAAAAGCAGCAAGCCTGCGTGGATACTAGTTAAATTTAAAGTAGAGCTGGGATTCTTAAAAAATTAATAGAAGAAAAAAAGCCATTTTCTTAATCTTGCAGTATTAATACAGCAGGCAGCTGTGGAATCCGAGTACGTGTGTCCTGAGGCCCTGACTATCTGCTCTTGTCGTTTTCAGCCTCTAGGTTTGTTGGATGGGGTCCTGGAGGCAGCTCCCTCCGTTCCCACTTAGGGAAGCAGGACCTGCAGCTCCACGTGCAGCTCCATGTGCAGCAGGCCGGGGCTCCTGTCTGCATCTCTGCCATGCGAAGGCCTGGAGGAATCATTTCATGTATAGGTGTTGTCCTGTTACCCGAGTCTACGTGAGGTCTGCTCTCCTCTGTGAGAAGGGCCTATGTCTGCCTGTGTGCTGGATGAGTGAATTATAGCCTGTAGGAAGAAATAATTGCTGAAAGGAATGAGTAATGGCTGTGTTGCTTCCCGCTTTATTGATCTTTGGAAACTACTTTTCACCGGGGGAGCGAGAACACTTTCCAAAGTGCTGAAAACTTGAGAAAGTGGTTAACTAACTGGAACCTTTCAGAAAACTTTGACTTTTTGTCTTAAGTTCAGGGCCAGGTAGGTGCTGTGATGCTAGTCGGGGAAGGAGAATGCTGTTCATATTCCTCCCAGTCTTATTTTGTTTACTTCTTTTGAGACTTCACGTGACAAAGCGTCTTTCTAAAGGTGTTACCAGTGCTCACGTTTTGAGAGAGAAAAAGAGTAGGAAGGATCTTCTCATGGCTTTGTTGTGTCAGGGTATGAGCAAAAGGGCCCTGAGGTATGTGAAGGCACCAGTCTGTCCTCATGGCATCCTGATTTTTTTTCTCCTTATCACAAATGCAGTGTCTTTATATCTTCTTTTCTATAATAGGATCCTATTAATTCAGATTACTTGCCAAGTTGTTTTTCTTTCATGTATCTATCTGCCATAGTTTCTTAGCAATTAAGATAAAAAAAAATATTTTGTGGGAGGTGCTCATCATTTTCTGACTCAGTTGATTTCAATAAGAATCAAGCCTGTAAAGCAGCTGTTGCACTCAGGCAGTCTGTAATTGACCTATAATATACTGCAATTAAAATGTATCTCAGCTTTTGGAAACATAAATTACCCCAATCATACTTTGGGGAGGAAAGCTTAATACATTAACTATTGCTCTGTTTTGGAGGAGAATGCAAATCAAGTCAGTGCCTTCTACTGTGCTGTCCTGGCTTTGGCAGTGATCTTCATGTTCTAGGGAGCAAAGTCCAGGGAAGATTCTTGCCAACTTCTGTCAGTTAATTAGTTTACACCTTGAAACGTCTTGAGTTATAAATACTACGTGAAAAATAGGGAAGCGTTCGCTTAAATGAGATCACAGCTGTAAATGCTCTTGCCTTCTGCTTCTTTTGCCTTACATATTTTTGTGGAAGTTGTCAAATACTTGAATGCCCACAATAGAATGGCTGGGAATGTTGTGGTTGCTTCAGAGCTGTGCTCGTGAGATGTGTATTTTCTGTGCGTCTCTTGCAATCTAGTATTGGGAAGGTGCAGTAGTGCTGAACTGCTGCATTTCAGTTTCCAGGTATTTGGACTGAATGTAAATGTGAATGAAGCAAAATGAATGTTGCCTTAACCAGGTTCTGTGCAGAATTTGACATTTGGTTTACTGGTAATGATACGGACAAGACTCTTCTGAGTTATTTTTACCTTCTGTTAATCTTCTGTGGTTCCTTCTATGAATTAGAAGTCAAAGGAATTAGAAGCATAGAAGCCATTACTGGTAGCTTATGATTTCTACATACTGGTTGCCAGAGTAAGATGGGCCGTTTCATCTTCAGCGGGTTATTAGTCTTTGCTATTGCCCTTTTAGTAAGTTAGTAGATTCTGTATGATCTTATTTGTTTGAAACACTGTGTGAACACTGATCTTCAGTGAGGTAACAAAATTTTTTCTCGCTCCCCTTACAATCCTAAAACTCCAAGTAACGTGATTTCCCGCACAGGTCCTTCAAAGAAGTCTGGAAATCTGGCCTGCAAACCATTTCCTTTCCAAATCAGATCACGCAGAGCTTTATTTGGTCGCGTGGTACTGATGTGTGCTGCTTGCCTTCACAGTTTCCAGGCAGCATGAGTTGCTGCAAATACCCTCATTGGTTTTTGCTCACATCAGCGGCAGGCAGGGGCTGCTCGGCGTGGAGGAGCAGAGCTGCTTGCAAGGCTGCCTCTCCCAGCTGAAGGACACGAAGTGGGAGGAACAGTTTAAGAACTAAAACAAATCTTGCAGAACACGCTGACTTTTGGTTTGAATTACTGTTGAATTCCTTTTGTTCCACCGCTTCTCAAACTCAGAAAATTCGCGGCTCTGAAAAGATTAGATGTGAAGATGTGCTGTTAGTGACCTTTTCCTTTGGAGCCCTCTGGGGATTACGTTTTCAGACTTCTGAGAAATTCTGGTCTGCCCTGTCTGGAAAGCATTTTTTTTTGCATTCATCAAAGACTCTTCTTGCTTCCCGTGGGTAGATGAGGCAGAAGGAGGAGGCCTGTGTAACCAGGACCCCTCTCTCGGCAGCCTTCTCTTTTAACGGAGGTGGCTTGTTATGTGCTTCTGAGTGCCTTAGGTTAATGAACTTTCACATTTGAGTACAGCCACCTTTGTATGTATGGATACTTCTTTATTTGTGTATTTCTAAGGTCAATGCTGCCCTCCTCTTCCCGTGGAAAAAGGGAACTTTCTGCAAGAAGCCTGGCAGTGCTTACTTGTTTTTCTTTACTTTTTCTGCCAACTGCCTGGGGATTTGCTGTCCAAAAGTTGAAAAAATACCACCATAGCTGGAGGATGAGAGATCAGAGAGCAGCTAATCCTCAGATCAGGACGGCGTTGTGCCTGGGGCGTGCGGGTCCTGGGCATCTGAAGGCATCTGTGCTTCTTTTGAGGAGAGGAGGGAAGCAGTGAGGAAAGAGGAGAAGGCACCACACCACGGATCCTTCAAGAGAGGCACCCTAACAGTACACGAGTTTGTTTGGTTCAGTATAATATGCAGTGTGAGATTTTGTGGTGTGTTAGTGAAATGAATGTGAATGTAAAGAAGTTCTTGAACTCTCACGTGTTACCTATATGCAGTTTCTCCTGCTGATACGCATTGGGATTGTTGGGAAAAATGAGTGTAACAGAGCTCTGGTAAACCCTTCCCGACTGAGGATTCAGAGCAGCCTGTTTTTCTGTAAGTCACTTAGTGACATTTCCCCCAAAGTTTTTTATAGTGACCTTTAATTTAATCAGTGATGTGGGCAGCATTCTCAACTGTGGACTAATCCAAAGGGGTTTTAGATAATCTTTCATCAGATTAATGAGGAGTGGATTCTTTTTTTTTCCTCCCCAGCGAGATAAGGAGAGAGTTAGCGCTGCGTAGATTAGTGCTATCCTTCAGCATTTGCCCTCTCAATAAGATGTGATCTTTTGGGGTGTAATTCTCTTTGAAGTTTTCTGTCTTTGAGGAAAGTGGTTTAGTGAGAACTGTCGGTGATAGGTGGACAGTTGGACTGGATGATCTTGTAGATCTTTTCCAACCTTCATGATTCTGTGATTCTAAAGATGTGCAGCTTCTGCAGTACCGGTAATTCAGATTTGTTCTCTCCTCCCTTTTAGAAGAGAAGAGATGCAGCAGTTCTGTGTTTAGTGCTCCCAATTGCCCAGGGACTGGTGGGCTCTTTTGCTCCCTTTGCTGTTGCGTGACTGAAGGGCATGCGTTGGGCAGCTGGTGCAGCAGCTCCAGGAGGGGAGGCCCGACCCGGCTGCTGTGCTGGGTGGGAAGAGCTGCGGGCTGTGCCACAGGCTCACCCTCTGTCTGTCTACCTGCTGTGTTGGTAGTGCCTTTATTTCTAAATCCCATTCTGCGGGAGCACTAAATAAGGGAGTTTTGGATGGAAAAGATGCTACACGTTGCTAGCAGTTGTGGATGATAAAGAAACAAGAATAACGTCGTTAATAGGAGGAAAGCATGTGAATGGAGGAAGTATGTGCTGGAAGCTGAATGTGTTCTCCTTGTGCATACTGGAAATCCACTGCCTTCAGTGACGTTACCCAGCAGCAGCTGTCTGGACACGCCATCGGGTTTGTTGTGCTGCCCAAGTCCTTTCTCCTCGCTGCCTGCAGCCCTCTGCTCCCAGCTCTGGGGACATGTGCACGCTGTGCTGCTACCAGAGGCACAGATAGTTTTCCCAGCTAGCTTTGTCTCATGCTCTGATGGACTTGCTGTTGGCCCTGTGCTTCATCTAGTGCTGATGCGAGTTGCTTTGGCTGCTGGGGCTGAGGCTTGCTTCTGTTGTCCAGCAGCACAGACATCGTTCTGTGAGTGGGACCCAAGGCTGGAAGGGGTTCAGGAGCCCCCCCTGTCCTGCAGCTGCACTGTGGGCAGTTTGCAGCAGCTTTCTGTGCTTTGCATGTCCTTGTTTGTAAAAATAATAACTGTTGTAAAAAATGGCAAGATACTGTGACTTGTCTCTGCCCACTGGTTGCTGTTCTTCTGTGTGTTATCGCTTGTTTTGGTTGTGCTTTGGATTAAGTTTTTTTTCTCTCATTTCAAATGTTCTGTTTCTTATAAATGCTGTTTTACATCAGTCTTAAGAGTAGCGTTTAGCAGGACAGAAGTAGTTCATATTTTCTGGGTTTTTGGCAGCTTCTAAGTGCTTCCTCTTCTGTTTGTCGAAGTTAAACTCTGGTGCAGCTTTATGAAGTTCTTGATGCAAGCAATATGTCATGGAAGGAGAGTGGGAAAGAATAGTAAGTAATCTTTCATTGGAGGAGGCAGAGAAGCTAACGTGGTAGCTGACCTTTCGTAAGTCTTTGGGGAAAATGTTAAGGTAGAATAGACCCACTTAGCTAACATTGAGCAATTTTTCTCCGATCATTTTTGAAACATAGATGGGAGCTTGTAGGAAGGGCCTTATTAGTATTGCCTGTCTTCAAAATTACTGGGACTTCTATCAGACTACTTATTTGCCACAGCAATTTGTATTTGACCTTTCTGTCCTAGATTTCGGTAAATAACTCCTCTTGCATCTCTGATAGATTTATAGTTCTCATTAAAAGTATTCTCAAAGGTGATACCTTTATGTGAAAGGTCCTGAGCAAGATGTCAAGTATTCCTCGATATATCTAAGCACTCATTATTTAACTTGGATTTTCCTAACCTTAAATGCATTTGCATGAAAAATAATCCTTCCTTTATGAGGCTCAGGAAGAACTCCTCTTACAGGTATTCTAACCAGTTTAGCTGCGATAACCTGGTTGACCTCTGTTAAAGGTATGTACTACAGAAGATTTGCATGTATATATGATGGCACATGGTGGGTGACACCACCTCTTTTTGGCTATGTGGGCTATCTGCTGTCATCCTGGTGCTGACTCTTGATGAACACATTGGATTGTATTCTTCCACTACTACTTGATTGATATAAAATATTTCTGTTTCTTTCAAGCCTTTCTCTATTTGTAACTCCAGATTTTCTATATGAAAGTTTTACCATTCTTTATTCCTCTATTTTTCCCATTTGCACCTCAAATTCAGTTGCATTTGACTTGAAAGGTGAAGCAAAACATTCTTCTTACTCATGCTGGAAAGCAAGCTTCAAAGTATTAACTTCAGGTAACTGGATCTCTGACACACATTTCACAGGGTGATCATGTGATGGTAATTACCAACAGCTTTTATGTACTTCATTTAAAAGTAATGACTTTAAGAATAGTAGGTGTTAGCCATGGAATACATTAACTCATGGAAATTCTGGAGGAATTTCTTTTGTGGGTATAAGAGATTTGTACTGTGAGTGATAAGAAAGGATGTTGAAATTGGGTTTTTTATCTTCTTTTGTCTCTTATGGTATAAATGTGTTCAATGAGATGAAATTTATATGGCAGATAATGTTCCATGAGCTGTGATCTCTGCTTCATTGAGATCATTCTGGACTAAATACATTGGAGTTGGCTTCCTAGGCTGCCACTGCGGCCAAGTGCCTAAATCAGGACTGTGACTGATAGGATCACTAATACTTTTGCTTTATTTTGAAGGACTTGAAATGAGACTTCTAGTTCTTAACAGAAGGAGTGTTTTGTGTGATGCTTAGAGTTTTCTCTTACTTATTTTAAATGAGTATTAAAAAATAGCAACAGTTCTCCCATATCTCAGTGCTGGAAAAAAGATACTGGCGTTAGAATTGCCCTGACTATGTTAGTGGAAGATCTTCTGCAGGAATTCTGTCACATGGAGTAGCTGTCTCAAACACACTACTTCTCCTTCCTACCCAAATGGAGGGTAGATTTACGGTATGAATCATTTATCTGTCTTCAGTTTGACACTTGGAAATGACTATTGAATAACCCAAGAGGAAGAAAAGAAAATAGATCCCCTAAAGAAGTACTGCTTTTTCCCCAGCCTAGGAGATGGAAGCTTGCCCAGAGGTTTGCTTCTTGAAAGGGTGATGGCACAGAGGGCTGTAGGTGAGGGCAGAGATGTAATCAGCCTTTCATTTGAACAGCGATGGCAATCTGCATGAAGTCAAAGTGTGGCATTATAAATAATCAAATTGGTGGCTTCCTCGGTAGTAGCTAGGGCTTGTTCTTCTGATGCACTTGATAAGTAAAGGGGAAAAAGATTAAAATGCTTTTTAATAACCTGTAGGACCTTTTCTTCATTTAGCAAGGAAGAAATTCATGTTTTATGTAAAGCTCTCTTTTTCTGATCTACGTTTAACATCAGTGAGCCCCGAAAATAGCCCACTAAGTTTTTGAACCTTGCTACAGATTTTTCCAAGGGTATTTCTGAGCAGAGATGTCCTTTCCCCTTGGTGCAGATGTTGCTTTAAGTCACAGCTGTGTGACTGGCATCGTTGGCCTGTTGCAATGTTGGAATTCAGTTACCCAATTTGCACTGTTTGTCCAACTGAATGATTACGAAAAGCACTGAATTGCTCTACTGAATTTTCCTTCCTTAGTTAATAAATGTGGCTAAATTGAGCTGTATATGAGGTGGATAAAATAAGCATCGCGCACGCGACTTAGGTCTGTTTAAGTTCGTTCCAACTTTCTTGCTCTGTGCACTGGTTAATCTCTTTCTAAATTGTTAGTGTGAACGTGCTTTGTTTTATCTATAAAGTTGACAGCAGAGCTGTCTGAAGTAGGCAGTGCAGTGCCTTTCAAGTATCAATGCTTGTAACAGAAAGTTTCCTTTCACTAATGTAAATATATGACTGACTTGAACTCGTGAGTTCTGAGAGGTTGTACAAAAAGAAGACACTCTCAGCCTATTCTCAAAGCCTGGAAGAGAATTGGATATAGATTTTTTTTGATAAAACTTCAAAATTCTAGGCAAAGAGTACTCAAACTGAGGGAAACTGAGGAATTTTGGTAAAATTCTGAAACGATCCTGGTCCTTCTTGTAATGTGAAGGGTTTAAGTGGGGGGTGAATCCTTTTGAAAGTTTTTGTTTAATTTGATTTTCTTTTCTAAGATATATATGTATTTTAAATCGGCTCTGTCTTAGATGTGAAATTGTCAAGTTAAATGAGGTCAAGGAGAGATTCGGTTACCAATAATGTCATCCTTCAGTTTCTGAAAGGACCCCCAGTGATTTGGAGGGTGCTTGAAAGGCAAAAGGGCCCAGTCCCCTTCCAAAGAGTGTATGAAAGCATTGGTTGTTTGTTTCTGTGTTTACAGGGGGTTGCTAAGAGTAGATCTGTAATAATATGCTCCCACCCTCAAGCTAGATTTAAATGTGCAGTACTGAAAGTGGCCCAAATAAGTGAGCTGTGGCTTGTTTGCTTGCTGGGGCTGAAGTCACCTTGCTCTTCCTCCATGCCAGATTTTTTCCCCTTGACTTAGTTACTGACTTGTGGTTCTTCTCTAAGGTAAGAACGTGGGTTCTGAATCATTCCTACCTTCACTGTTTAGCCTTACATGACTCTTCTGTGCTCTGCCTGTTTCATTCCAGGTGGATGCAGCAGGCAGGTAAGTGTCCTTGTTAGTCGAGGAGCTCGGTGTAGCTTGTAGAATCCTCGCTGTGCTATCGAAGACCAAATGTATGATTAGCAAAAGACATTTGTACGCATGAATTGTTTAAAGTGTTGTTATTGCTAACTTGGAAGTGCATCAAACTTTGGTTTACATGATGAGGAAACACATTCAGCTGTGCTTTGTGAATGATGAGACAGAGAGTAAATGCTCAACTGAACAGCCTAGGTGCACCCAATTGCACCCTGGTTTGCAGACGGGACAGAAATAGACTTATTCTGAATGCTGTTGTACAATATCTGTGTTCTTTGTGTATATATGTATATTCTGTGATCTCCTGATTGCTGACATCCCTCAAATCAGCAGTGGAGGTCCAAAGCTTTAGCTGTCTCTTGAAAGTAATCTGCTTTGTGAGCCTTATCCCACTTCCTATGTGTGTATGGGCTGCCTACCACCACAGCTGTGGTTGCAACCAGAGATGTGTATCGTAGGTCAAATCTTAGCATTGCCCACTAGCAATACAGAGTTAAGATTGCTCAAAAGAGTTGTAAAATAAATTTCTGCTACCATAGCCAGAAATCACATACTAGCAAAATTATTGCAATAAATTCATTCGTTTTGAATTCTCCTTGCACTGTGGGTTGAGCTTTTCTGTGGTTTGCTGGAAAAACTGTAGCCTCTGATTGTTTGCCTTTGGCTGAATTGCTTCTGCTTTACAAATAGTTGATAGCTTTGTTAGAGAGCAGAATGGACATGGACAATGCATTCTGGATGTTGTGCACAGTGGTGAATATACAAGTAGCTAATGTGAACAAGCCATTTGGACACCGCGCGGTGCCATTAATACCTCTCCTTCCCCACCTTCTGAAAGAGCAATGTGATTTTTGTGAAGCAAAATTCTCATTTCTGGAGAAAGCTGTGTTTAGGCAAACGCACAGATTGTGTGAGTGCTTGGCTATCTCTACAGACGTTCTCCCTACCCTTCCACTCCCAAGTACTCAAAGTAAAATCTGACTCTTTCCACCTCTTGTATTTGAATAGGAATTGTCAAAGCTGATTCTCATGAGTCCTTTCTGTGACGTGCGTTGTGAGAGCGGGAGATATGAGACAAATACAGAACCCTTCCCTCATTAATAGGCATCCCAATTAGTCATCCCCTGTGGCGTAAGAGCACTTGTTAGTGTAGCAACACTTCTAAAAGGTGTCATGGCCTGAGCCGGCCACGCGCTGCCCGGCACCTGGTCTCTCTCTGGGTGTTCCTGTTTGTCAGAAGGTGAATCGTGGTGTGGTGACAGTGCGTTGTCATCCAGGTGGAAAACATCCTCAGCTACTGCACTGCAACACAGCCGTGCTCTGTGGGAAAGGGCTGAGCAAAACAGCCTCCTGTTCCCAGGCAGCGTGCGTGCACTGCTTGCTTGGCGGCAGCAGCTGCGGTGTGGAAGTGCTGCCTGGAGGTGTGGGCTCTGAGCTGCTCTCAGGTGTGTGGGGTGATGCGGGTCGTTAGCACAGCAGGGGGAAGTGGCGGTAGCTGTGCAGCTCTCTCGTTCCACCCTGCACAAGCATCCAAAGTTCCAACTTTTGTGGGGAGAGGAGTTGTTTTCATAGCAGCCTCCTTCCCTTGCAGGTAAAAGTTCATGTTTTGAGTTGTTTGAAGCCTGAGCATCTAAGATTTAGTACCAACCGTTGCATAAATAAAACCATTACCTTACATATTTAGAATCAATGCTGAAAACAAAGAAGGCAGTAGGGGAGATGGGCACAGTGTAGCTTTTCCAAAGAAGAATCAGTAGAAGGCTACATTTCTGGAAGTATCCGTGTAATCTGCAAATGGTTGGTTTGGGTCCGTGAGGTCCTCACGCAGGAGACAGTGGTTCCCCGCAGCTGAGAAAGGAAATGAGGAATAGTAAAACATGGAAGTAGTGAGGGACAGTTGAGCAAGGCTGAGAAGTACTTCTTTGCTCAAATAGAAATGGTCATTTCTGGAAATCAGTCGCCTCCACTGAAATACCGCTCGGACTCCCGGGCCGGGTGCTGAGGGTGTTGGATATCACAATGTTAGCCCATTTGTGGCATGGGCTGAGGGTGCCAAAGTGCAAGTATAGTTGGGTTATGTTGGTTTTTTGCTGCTATTGATATTGCTGATTTAGGAACGTGTTTTTGTGAGACATAATTCATGGAAACTTGTTCAAGGTTGGGGAAATATTGTCTAATTGAGAATTTCCTTCATTTCTGTGATAACTAGTTAATCATGATGTTAAAAAAAACTTTTTTTTACCTGTTCAGGAAGCAGCAAAACCTTTGCTGGTAAGCTTGCTGTGTGGAAGTAAGCTTTATCTGTTTCAGGTAATTAGCACTGCATTAGCACAGCATAGCAACTGGTCGTTAAACATAAGGTTTAAACTATTAAACTATATTAACTATTAACTATACAGTGTAAACATAGTGTGCTAAGGCTTTAAGCAAAAATGCGACTTTCTAACTGAATTAAAAACAACACATTAGAAATGCTGTTGGGGTGCCAGTAGTCAACCTTTCTTCTCCTGCAGTCTTAATGTTCGGTTAGTGCAGAGCAGGCTGATGTCAGTAGCATCTTGTGTAAGTGTAGGTCTTATGTGGTGGTTTTTCTTTTCCTTCCTTGGTGGATAGTGTTGTAATGGCTGAATCACCTGTAAGATGTGTGGATATTATTTGTACTTCCAAATTTTGGTTGGCCAGTCTCACAGTTTCACAACTAGTGCGAAACCTTTCAGAAATGTGAGAGCTTATGGTCCAGAGTTAGCTGAATGGTAGTAAAGTTGGATATATATCTTGTCCAGTGTTGATTTTTGTTTCTTTTTTTTTAACTCCCCAGAATAAATATGAGTGCATGTCTTTCAAAAAGAAATCTGCTGTACGAACAACGTGAGATGGAACTGTGTCCTTAAGAAGAATGGGTTCTGTGTGCTGGTGGTTCCCAAGTGTGCTAATCTAACAGGGAAATGAAAGATCAAGTTTCTCACTAACACTCAGCTGGTTATACATGTGACTGATAAATACATATCTAATCTTCTGAGTAACTGACAGTTCTTGCTATCTGGGTAAATAAGTACTTGCCCCACAGAAGTGGCAGGAAAGCTAACAGTCTGAGTCTTAGGTGGTCTGGAGGCACAGCTCCATCAGTGGCAGAGGAAAACAGTTCCACAGTAGAAGCTGAAGCCAGAACCTGAGCTTGAGGCAGAATTTTGAAGGCAGCAGGGAACAGAATGGTTAACAACTTGGAGCCATGCAAAGGACAACCATACTGAGTAGGAAGTTGTGGACAGGAATCCTCTTCTGATCTAACGTGACTAGATAAGCCAGGTAACAAAGATCTGCTGTTTAAAAATGTTCAACCCAGCTCATTTTACAGACGGCTTAAAAAATGTTTATGTGGACAGCTCTACTAGAAGTTGCAAAGGGCCACAGCCTTTGGTAGAAAGGTAATGACAAACAAGTGGCACTGGCTTGCTGCATAATGCAAACTTCAATGTCACTGGTGTATGCGAACGGCACATCTTTGCCACCATGTGATCATTTTCCTGCGCAGCTCTTTAAACATCAGCAAAGACCTCTCATTAATTCAGCATGGCAGTTCTTGAAAAATAATTTAGTTACTAAAGTAGTAAACTTGCTGCCAGAAAAGCAGAGCTGATCTTGTAATTCCTGACCCATCTTTGTGTATGGTCCTTGGTGCCTTGGTTTGAATGTGGGATGTTTCCTCTCCATGAAAATACAGTCTAAGTCCACTTTCATGAGTCACTCAAATGCTTGAAATGCTGTGTGGATATAGCTGATGTAAAAGGCAGGTGTGTTAGTGTGTCTACCATACAAATGTGCAGTGAACTGACTAGAGGTCACCATTTTCAGAAAGGACTGTTAGTATATCAATGAGAAGGGCATCACCTCTGCTGAATGTCCTTACACATTCTTACAGCAAAACTGCTATCAGTAAAAAATACTTTGTCTTGTTCTATATGTTAACTGAGGTGTATCTCACACATGTCCTATTTGCTGAAGTCTGACTAGCGTTTTTGACAGCAGTTACTTTGATACTGTTCACTGCTGAGGCGTTTGGACATGTTTCTGTCATTGCTTGGAGTTTCAAGCTTTACTTCAAGACATAAGAAATTGCATTTAACATGGCTTTACGTTTTCTTTACAGACTCTGACGCATCTCTGGGACCTGCAATGACAAGTCAGAACAGTAGCCATGCAGAGAAAACTGGTGAAATGTCCTCAAAGCAGTCAGCACCAAAAGTGCAGGTCCAACGATCTGTCTCCCGAGAAACCATCACTATTCATTTCTCTGCATTTGGGAAGGAGGAAGAAGAGGAGGAAGAGGAGTTTAAGGAATTTCTTGATGAGGAACTAGATGACCAAAGCATTGTAACAGCACTTGAAGCCAAGGAAGACCTCTGCTTTGAGCATACCGGCCATGATTTTTCTGGTCCAGCTACCTCGCTTAACATGGCCAACTCTGCGTCACTGCTGTCCTCATCACCTGCAGTTCTGCCGGCTGCAGACGCCGTAAAGCTGTTGGATTCTCCTTCCACATCCCAAGTACTCAGTGCAGTGCCACTAGTCCTGTCTCCCTCATCACACTCGTGTCATACGTTCAGCTTGTCAGGTGTGTCACCACCTGTGGAACAGAAGGCCAACCTGTTGTCTTCCCCATCATCATCTCCTTCCAGGTCAGTTGTCTGCTCTAGTGCATCATCCGCCATTTCTAGTTCCAAGCCTTTTAAGGGTTTAGTCAAGTCCCTTTCAACAGATGTGGAACCAAAAGAACCAACCCCACCGATGAGACATAGACAGTTAATGAAAACCCTAGTGAAATCTCTCTCTACAGACACTTCTAAACAAGAATCTGAAGCTGTGTCATACAGACCACCGGACTCAAAACTGAACTTGCATCTGTTCAAACAGTTCACTCAGCCTCGAGCTACGGGTGGTGATTCCAAAACTGCCCCCTCATCTCCATTAACATCTCCCTCTGACACTCGTTCCTTTTTTAAAGTACCTGAAATGGAGGCTAAAATTGAAGATACTAAAAGACGCCTTTCTGAAGTAATCTATGAGCCTTTTCAGCTGCTCAGTAAAATAATGGGTGATGAAAGTAGTAGCCACAGGCCCAAAGCCTTATCTTCAAGTGCTTCAGAACTCTCAAACCTTTCCAGTTTGAATGGCCATTTGGAAAGCAATAACAACTACAGCATTAAGGAAGAAGAATGTGATTCTGAAGGGGACTTGTATGGAAGTGACTCTAACTTGAGTAAGAACGATCAGTCAAAAACAGCTGAGGAACACGCAAAAGAGACGGAGACAAAAAGCTCTCAGTCTGCAAGCACAAAGGATGTGAGTTCAAAAACTTCACTCGTACTTGAAAAATGTTCATTGTCTGCACTGGCAAGCAGAGAGGATGAAGAGTTTTGTGAACTTTATTCTGAAGACTTTTCCTTGATAGAGGATGAAAGCAAAACCGATAAACATACTGAAACTTTGCTTGATCTCGAGGTGACTGATGAACATGGTGTTATGCTCAGTAGTGAAGATGAAAATAATCTGTATGTGCAACAGCCTAAAATACCAGTGAAAACTTTATACTTCTTAACACTGTTAGTCTATGCTTACTTTATTATTCCTCTCCCTGGCTACTTAAGTGGACTCTTATTTGGAATGGCCCTTGGATTTATGACAGCTGTCTGTGTGATTTGGCTGCTTACTCCGCGTACTCATGAGTATCTCAAATTTCGTGAAAGTATGAAAAAGCAGTGGAATACAGGAGCTCTAGACATCAAAGAACCTGAAATACTGAAGGTGAGCTCCTGGTATTTTGTCTGTATGCGTTATTTTGAGTCAAAGCAGTAAACTGGATATACTGAAGTTGCACGTGATCTGAATTATCACCATTTGTATTTGTAGTGTTTCTATAGGGTCAGTTGGCTTTGAGGGGTGGGTACTGTAATGGTTCAGTATCCAAGAACATACGTGGCTTCAGTGTCCTTAAGGATTAGGTAATTGAGCAGTTAGGAATGGAGTATAAAAGCCAATTTTTGCTCCGATTTTTGCTGACTGCAGGCAGAAATTGCATTGCTATCCTGATGTTCCTTATTTTTCTTGAATGGTGTGAGTTGCAGTCCTTAATTTGTTGTGAATGCAGGCTGAATGCACTTGTTTACCCACTGGATATACACACTGCTTACATGTACAAATCTTGGCAAACTTTCAGTTTTGTCCTTCATTAATTGGGTGCTGAGATCCTACATATGAGTTTGCCTTGATACACGAAAGTCGATAAAGATCCTGGTAATCATTGTTGGCTGCTGTTGTTGTCGTTCTCGGAGGTGTTAGTTGTTATTCAGGAACCTTGAACATATTTTAATGCTCTTATTCAGGAGATCTACTTTAGGAGAGTAGCTGTAGGCAAGAAATGCTCTGTGCAGAGGGAGCTGTATGAATGTAGATTAATGTTCTGTATGACCTAGTGAGTACTGCTTATATTTGCTAACATACATGGTAATTGTCTTTAATATGTAAAAACCTATAAAAGGGCTTTCTAATCCTTCATGAGTTTAAAATGCAGCTCATACTTCTACTGGAATGATGTAATAGGATTTAGCAGGTTGCAAGTTATCCCTCCCTTGTAAAAAGATTTCATATTTGCCTCTGTCAAAATAACACTGGGCAGTTCTGATCCTCTGCCAAACAGGAGAAAGATTTGACCTGTAACAAAACTCATGTGAATGTGAGAGAGCCAGACTTGTGTGAGTATCGTGTCTTCAGAACTTGCTGGTCTTCCATTCCGACTTGAAGTGCTTTCGTGCTGTTGTAATAAGAGCTAGAAGTAAGGCCCCTTCATGGGGCTCTGGAAATTGGGATTCTGCCAAACCACAGTCAAGCTATTTTTGCATGAGCATGTGCATGTTCTGTGCCATGCAAACTTCTCAGACAGTGTTTATGTTTGAGTTTCAAGATCTAGTGGAAAATGGAAATTCCTCCCAAAAGGTGCCGAAATACCTGAGCACACACAATCCCTCTGTGACTTCAGAGCACGCTTCCTTGCCCTCTTATTCCCACAGATTCACTTCTCTAGCTTCCTTTTCCTTTCTTTTTTCCCCCTGTCCACAGGTTGCTTTTTGATTTTGCTTTTTTTAACTTTCTAATGCATTTGGCTCTTCTAAGTTCGCTGTTGGTGTTTTCAAATGCGTGTTCTCTTGTGTTGTGCTGGCTAATAGAAAAGGTTGTAAGCAACAGCTAAAATGCAGATAAATGCACCCTTTCCATCGGGAAAACCTTTATGGGCAGAGAGTGCTGGAGAATGAAGCAGTACAGAAGGAGGGGGCTTCCAGCAGCACACTGCTCCTGAGCACCACTCTGCGGATTCCGTGTTGGGCAGTGGCCTCTGACGGGTGTGTGTGTTTTCAGTGAAGGTGATGGTTACTTCTGCCCTCCTTGGGCCTTGCTTTGTTTGTTTTGTTCCCCATAGATTCCATGTCAATAAAAGCTCAAAAACCTGCGCTGTATTTTTCTCCTTCATCAAGCAGAATACGGCTGTGGTATTGCAAAATAGTGGTGATAAGACAGATGGTAATGCGATGAGTGATCGGCAGTCTGCAGAAGTTTTACAGTTTCAGTGCTGGAGCATTTAGCGATACTGCTTAATGATAATGACTGCTGATCAACCTGTTAATTTCACCAAACTCGGGGGCAGTTGTGATCCAGGGTTGGGCTTGTATTGTGAAGTTTGCTTGCTGATGCTTTTATTTGTGTCTTTGGAACCGCAGAAATAATGATCTGTATGTGATGATTCCCCCCCACCCCCCGAGGGCTGGTGTAACAGTAGTGCTGCTGTGCCAGGTGAGGCAATGTGCTCGGGAAGCCAGGGTTGGTCTCGCTAACAAACAGCCCGGATCCTGGTAGCGCCTGTGTTTGGAACAACACCCGTGGCCTTTGCCATAAAAGCCGTGCCTGCTGCTGCTCTGCCCAGATGCTTTTTTCAGGTTTGGTACCGCGCTGATCAGGAGGCACTTTCTCCCGGTTTCAGCTGTGAGTTCAGAGCAGCTGCTGACCTTCAGAGCTGGACATCACAGGATCAGCGCAAATGGCAAGCAGCTGCAGAGCAGCGCGTGACTGTAGTCATTGTCCTCCCTGAATTACTAGATTTCTCATTTTAACAACTTCGCTGGTATGAAAAAACCCGTCCTACAGTCTCTGCCCTCCTGCACAAGGAAATCCATTGTTGCTTCAGTAGTTTGGCAGAATTTTATCTGTTGCTGATACGCTACAGTAACGTAACTCCTCTGTTTAGAAGCATTGCAAAGTGGTTTCCTTTGGTTGTGAATCTTTTGTTTCAATTTCTTTTTGCAAAGAGAGATGTGAAGGCCCCTCTGCTGAAATTGTTCTTAGAATGTGGGGACTTGCTTCTTGGATAAACTGAAAAATGTTTTTGGTTTATGGTTTATTGTACAACAGTGAAAAATGCTGAAAATGAGAGGGCAGATGGTATCATCCCATCTCTTAACACTGTTGGATAGATGGGGAAAAAATATTTCTGCACCTGGCACATGCTTTCAGATTCATTAACAGTGAAGAGTCATCATTTGGGGAGTTATTACTGTTCCCCTCTGAACTGTGCAGTTTTCGTCTGTGTTGCAAAATAACCTGAAATTTGAGTGGAAAAAGGCAAGCACGCATCCTCAGAAATTAGGAAACTCAAAATTTATGTTTAGGGAGGGCTCGCAGTTATACGGTGTCTCTTTCATGCTGCCTGCTGAGCGGGCAGTGTCTGGGTGGTTCCATGGAACTGGAGAGCTGTGCATGGCAGGTGACAGCTCCGTGTGCTGCCAGCACCAAGGGGGGCACATGGTGCGGATGGGAGGAGCAGATGGGAGTTTCCAGGGCTCCCAGATGCCAAAACTGATGTGAGAATTTGCACACTAAGGAGGCAGAGAGTCCTGAAGTATGCTGTTAAACGGTGTAGTGTCAGGAAACCTGGCAGAAAGGTGGGGGCTAGCACTCAACAGGGAGAAGCTGGGTAGGACAGGTGCTGGTGCAGTGGGTGACATAGTGGCTTAATGCAGTCCCCTTTGCTCCTGACCACTCAGACGTGACCGTTAGGGTCTTGGGTAATGGTTGTGGAGCTGCTGAGAAAGCATCGCAAGGCTCGTGCATCCGATGTGTGCACAGAGGTGTTTGTCTCATCTTAGCTTTTCAGCTTTGGAGCTGTGCTTGTGGGTTTTTGCTTCTAGGTATGGTACTGTGGTGTTGAGAACAGTGCATAAATGGGCGTTGTTCTTTGCTGCACCTCCTCCGCTGGGCTGAGTGCTGGTGTCGGAATGCTGCAGCTGGTTCTGTCTCACGTGGGATGTTAGAGAACCTTCAAGTGTACTCCCTCCTTGCTTTTTCGGAACCCTGCGTACTTGGGGGTTTCCAGCCCTCTTCCTGCAAATAACACTGTAGCTTATGGTCGTTAAAAACCCAGCCTCTGTGGCTATGCTTCATGGAAAGAGCCTCTTTCTGTGCATTCCTTCCTCTTGGTACAGGTTTGCTTGCTCTTCGGTGGAGCTTCACTGCAAGATGATAAGCTTTTAAGGCAGCAAACTTTTGTCTGTATGTTTGCCTGGCTGCAGACCTCCAGACCTTGTTGTCTGAGCTAGAAATAGCCCGGAGACCTGATCTGGGGGCAGGTGGGAGCCTGTCCAGAGCCCTGTGAGCTGTGTGGATATTTGAGTTCTGCACCAAGAGGACGGATGGTGCGTAGCGGCTCTAGGCAAATCACTTGATGTCCTTGTGCTTCAGTAAGTCCAGCTGGAGTTCCTGGCCGCAAATTAATTGCTGTCTGCTCAAAGATGTCTTGACTTAATAATCAAGATATGATAGCAAATAGGATAGGCTCAAACATCAGCCCTGCTGTGCAGAACCCTGGTGGTTTATGGAGAGCTCTTCCTCGTGCATTGTATTCCTTATGCAGCGGTTGTGCATAACCCCATGTAAGCAAACAACCGCACACAAAGCTTCTTCAGAGAGCACACACTGATATTTCTGTTAATAACGAGGCCGCCAGCCTTGGAGCTGAGCAGAGATGTATGGCTTAATCTTTCCTGAACATAAAAAGAATGCTAATTGATCCAGGTGATTTTTTTTAGGATTTATGGTGAAAATAGAGCTAGATGTCAGAGCAAGCAAAAAATAGATGCCACTGTTACTATGGCATCTAAGAAAGGGTACGCTGTCTTCATGGCGCTGGAGCAAATGAGCGTTAAAATAAATGTTACGTTTCAGCGTGTGGGTGGAAACGTATCAGAGAAGTTAATGTCGCGGTAAGATCTGGGATGTTTCGCACGTAGTTGGAACTTCTGGGTTGTCGTGAAGAATCCTGGAGTGCTGGTTCAGCTCCTCGCCCTGCGATGCTCCCCGGGTACCCACAAAGCTGCCACTTCTCCTTGTGCCCCAGAGAGCCTCCCTGGAAGCCTCTCTTCCACTGTCTATTGACACTAATGAATACCTGCAGAATTAAGGTGTTGGTGGGCAGGTACAAGTCATTAGCCAAGTATGCTATTTGGCAGCTTAAGAGAAGGAAATTTTGCCTGCTGTGAATGGGCGTTCTGGCTGGTTCTGCCTCGCTTGTCATCTTGTGTTTTCTGTAAGCAGATGTTAGTGCAGTGTGACATCACCTCCGTGGTTGGAATCAGTACCTGCAGCCTGCTTACAGCTGTGATTCTTCTGTTTTCTATAGCTTTTTTTTTTCCTCGCTGCAGAGGAATACCTGAAATTTAATCCCCATGTCTGACTTGTGTTGTAAATGCACGGTTGCACAGCGCATTAAATGATGTAAAGCAGCGGTGGTGCGTTAAAACAAACTGCAGTGTAGTCCTCGATTCTTGGTGTGATGACAGCGCCGGCGCTGCCCGTGAGCAGGCTGCTTGTTCTGCCCTGATTGTTGGCAATTAAGATGTCAGCGCGTTGTGGCGGTGGACAGGCTGCTCTGCACGTGTCCTTCCCAGCTGGCTCGTGGCCTTCCCAGCCAGCCTGTGTCTGCAGTTCAGTGAGATGAGGTGAGGGAGCTGCTCCCTGAGATGAGGAGCTGCTCACACAAAATGATGTACTTGGAAAACCAGACTGTGCTTGGGATGTAGTCCTCATCTCATGCGCTGTCAGCCGGGTGCTACCTCACTTTGTGTGTTTACTGCTTTGTATTTGTGCAGTGACATGAGCGTGGCAAAAGCTTGGATAATTGCTTAAAACTTTTAAACTTCTATGTACATGCTGTAGTTGGCTTTCTGGCAGCTTAAAAGCCTGTTAACAATTATTTTCTTCTCCAGGGATGGATGAATGAAATTTATAATTACGATCCAGAAACATACCATGCTACGCTGACTCATTCTGTCTACGTGCGACTTGAAGGAAGCACCTTAAGGCTTTCAAAACCTAATAAAAATATTTCTAGGAGAGCTGTGTACAATGAGCCAAAGCCTGAAGTCACGTATGTCAGCCAGAAAATTTATGAACTTACGGAGAGCAAGGTGAGTGTGCCTTACTTATATCTGATTTTAACAGAGTACTTTGAAACTTCACCTTTTTTCATCACTCTAGTTACATGTGCTGTCATTGTGTAAACAAAACTGTTTCTGTAACTAACTTGCAAAAAATTGTGCCAGGGAGGAAGATTGAGCAGGATTTGGGGAAAAAAATACATATTACACAGTAAATGGAAGGCATGATTTTTCCTTTGTCAGTTTGAAAAAGGCAACTCGTGGGAGGTTAGAGAATTGTTCTCTATGCGTTAGATTTCATGTTGACTGTTTTGAAGTTTATACTGGAATGTGTAATCCTTGGTTGTTGTCTCTATCTCAAGGCAGTTCACGCAGCGTTTGCATTTCACTTTCATTGAATTAGAATTTTGCAGCTGGGAGTGTGCATCAAGAATAATGCTTGGATAGTTTCCCTAGTTATTTGCCTTCCTCAAGTATGTGAGGAGTTGCTATGTAAAGTTGATTCCGTGAACATTACATTAAGTAATATATCAATACCTCATTATTAAAATAATTGATTTTTTTTATAAGATGCTGCATGAGTAGAGGACCTTGGCAGTACAGATTAGGAGGAAACTATGCTTCAGAGGACTGTGGGAGTTGGAGGGAGAGAAGGACCAAGTAGACACTGAGGAAAACCTTCCTTCATTCCCTGCCTCCCATTCCAAAAATCAAAACTTCTAATTCTAAATGCTGTGACTCCTCACAGACTTGGTGAATTGGACAGCAAGCAGCTACAAATTAAGAGTCAGTTGAACCCAGGAGGTCTGGTGTATGATCTGTCTGTCTCATGTTCTTATGTTATACATGTGACTTTTTGAAACATAAAAGATAAAACCAAAAAATAAGTGAATTTAACTCTCTCATTTGTCCTTCAGATTTCCCTGGTTCCCAAAAGTCTGGCACGAAAACGAATTTGGAATAAGAAGTACCCTATTTGCATTGAACTTGCTAGACAGGATGACTTCATGGCTAAAGCCCAGACTGATAAAGAGAATGCAGAAGAAAAGTTGTCTTCTGAGAAAGTGGACTTGAACAATGAGGAATCCAAGAAAGCTCAGGATGGAGCCAAGTACACTAGCCAAAAAGATCAAGTGCTTTATCTCTTTGGAAGGACAGGTAGGGAGAAGGAGGAGTGGTTCAGAAGGTTCCTTCTAGCATCCAAGCTGAAGTCTGAAGCCAAGAAGCCTTCTAGCAAGCCAGGTATTCATATGTATATCATATATTTTTCCCAGTGAAGCTATCCATTAAAAGAAGCAAATCGAAGTTACATTTTCACAGTGATAGTTATAGCAACTGTGGAGGTACTGAGATCTCAACAGACAAGTAATACCAAAGGCACCCTCCTGCTTCTTATGTTGGCCTCTTGATTCCCCCTTCCGTACACCAGCTTTTCCTCTCTTGGTTGCATATTTGGCAGTATGTCCTCAACTTTTCTTACTGTTTTTAGACTGTTTTGTGTGAGTGCACTGTTTTTCTATGACTGTAACTTCTGTAAGGATTAGTTGTTCCATCTTTTTCCTTCTCACCTGCTGGAACAGATGACAACATTTGCAGTATTAGATTTAGTCCTATGTTACCTTTTCTTCCATTCCAGTCTCCTGTAAAGAATGTAATGCTTTCGCTTGGCTTAACGTCACGGCAAAACACGTTTTTGGTTTTTAAATAGAAAGACCTGTTTTAATATATATCCAAACCAATAAACATGGCAAATAAGCTGATACCAAACAAATATTTGAAATATTAATTTTAAGCCATCCTCTGATACGATTTTAAAATGGAATGACTCATACTGTTCTTCATCTCTCTGAGAAGTTATTTAAAGGTTAACATCATTATTTCTGGCCTACAGTTTCTTGAAATACAAATACAAAATTAATGGATAATTAGAATTCTAATAGTTATGTGCTTTTGACAGTCTTTTGAATTGTAACAGTCTATAATTAAACTTAAGACATAAATTAGTTATAGGTACATTTTAATCACCTGACTTTTATTTTAGGCATTACCCAGCAGAGCTGTTGGGAATTCTGCCATATGTTGTATATATGTGAGTGTCTGTATTTAAATGTGGAATTGATCAGCTGAGTTTTCCAGTCACACATCCTCCTGAGTGCTGAGTCATGCCTAGGTTATTGACTGTCTTAAGCTTGTGACCAGCTGAACACGGACTTGTGGACTTTACTTCTGCCCTTCAGAATGAGAGAGCACTACGTTGGTCTTTTTTCAGAATAAATTAAATCTGCTAGCTTAATTTGTTCCTTGAATTGTGTGATCATACGTTCTGCTATCTGACTGTCAAATTCCTTTTCTGTTTAACAAGTATTATTCCTTTTGATTTAGGGATCTTGTCAGCACACGGTAGAACGGAGAGTCAGTCTGGAGTTCTTACACACAGTCGTAGCAGCAGCAAGGGAAGTGCAGAAGAAATTGCATCCCAGCCTAAACACAAGGATCTGGCGGGCAATCTGCGGCAGAAAATGCTTCTGGACTACAATATTTATATGGCAAAGTGTGTTCCACAGGAAAAGAAGAGCCCTTCGAGTAGTCCAGTCCTCAGTGCAGATAGCAGCCCTACAGCTGTGAAAAAGGTAATACTTTTTCCCCAAAGAGATGCATCAGAGGTGGTGATGTATTTTATCTTGTTAACTCATTTCTAAATGAAGTAGTTACGTAGGAGAGGAAAAAGAAAACAAACTAGCACATTTATGAATCGCTCTTTATAAGACTCTAGTATAAAATACAACACTTAATAAATGGAACCTTAACAAAAAGTGTGATCACCATTCTCTTCAAAGGTGTAATTCGTGTTCTGCATCTTTGACAGACTTTCATAAATGTTCAGAAAGGCACAGGAGGCCACAGTATAGCATATGTAGAAAAATTTCTGCAGCTCCCCAGGAAAAAAGCAAGTCTAGCCCCTGACAACCCTGGAAACAGTGACGAATTCACTGCTGAATTGAGCAGGGGTCAAAAATAATTCTATAAATAGATCAACAGGTGGGAAACTTGGACACAGTGATTCACAGCAGAAGCTGCTGCATGAGGCTGCAGCCACTGGGAGCAATCATTGCCAAGAAATGAAATTCAGAACTGTAACATCTACATGATTGCTCTTAGAAAGCAGTGCTTTTCTGTTGGCTTCCGACTTTCTACCTGTAGTAATGACAAACTCTCCTTTCATTGCAGGTAGTTCAAAGACATTAAATGTCTTGCCTTCATAAAGTATCAGCCTGCTGGTTCTAATAAAATACATGGTGTTATGTACACATCCCAGATTATTTCAGCTGTTTCTGCTTTCATGTCTGTAGTCAGAGGTGCAACATCTGAATGTGCAGTATCTTCAGGTGTTTTGAGATGGTTTCTCCAGTAAACCAACACATAACTCTCTTGGACTGTAAACAAAACCTCTTATGCAGCCAAAGGAACAATATGGCTTCCTGAAACCTATGTGCAACCATTGGAAGGAAGAGTATGTTTACTTGTACTGTATTTATCTTCAATTTGTGACTTCTCAGAACTGTATTTGATATTGGGCTTTGCTCTTCTCTAAATAAAAAGCGTAGCGTAGCTGTTGTAAGGTTTGTTGGGAAGGGAGAGTGTCTCTGCCACAGACATATTTGTAGGGCTGCCCACTCTGAGGTTATCTGCTTTTTCTGCCAGAGGTTAAAATATGTATAGCATTCTCATTTTATTGCCAGAGTTGAATCTGTAGCAGCGTAGTCTCATTTGCTCTGTTGCATGTCAGGATGATGACAAGTAAGCTCATGTCAGGCCAGCTGACATGGCTGTAAAGCTGTTGCCTGTGTTGAACATTAGAGTTCTTAACTGACCTAGGCTGTAACACGGAACTTCCTGGTGCAAATGAGGCCTTTTTGACCTTAGAATAGAATTTCCACAGCTGAATAACCTGCTCTGTGTTTTCAGTTACCTGATGCCCACGTGGAAGCTGAGGAAGAAGAACAGGAGGTCTGGGTGAACGCTTTGCTTGGAAGAATATTTTGGGATTTTTTAGGAGAAAAATATTGGTCTGATCTAGTGTCAAAGAAGATTCAAATGAAGCTTAGTAAAATAAAGGTAACTGATCTGGAAACATGTACTTCACATGTTTCTTTGAGTTCAAAATCAGTAGAAGAAACTCTTTTACAGAGGTCTGGATATCTGGAAAAACAGTTGGGGTAGACAAATGTGATGCAGAGCTTCAAGTAAGTTTTGTTATCCGTTTCACAGTAGAATCATGACAAGTTGACTTTGTTACTTCAGTTTCTGATCAACAATTTGAATCTGTAAAGTTTCTGTGTTAAAAAGTAGAAATATTACTGTATTTACTTTAAGGGTAAGTGGAGCTGGCTTTAAGTTATTAAGCTTACTGACTCGGGTCTCTATAGCCAGGATTACTGTAATGTTACTAATTACTAATGTTTTGGGTTTTTTTTTTTTTCCCCACTGAATTGTGAAGATACAGTTTTGGATGAAATCTGTTATGGGAAATAGTCAATTTCTGTAGAGAAAGAGGAGGTCAGAGAACCACCTTCAGAGGTGCACTGCTTGCAGGAGAGGTTGGTGGGAGTAGTAGTCAAGCTCTGAAGTGATGGAATAGAGTTATTTGACTGCATAAGCTCAAAAGGTGAAGGGAGAAGTGATGCTGTTGAGTGACTTCTGTGTCTTTCCTTTGCATTCTGTAACTCTTCTGAACAGCGGCAGCTAATCATTGGCTTGTTCAGCTCCTGATGTTGGGGGAGGAGTTTGCCTGTTCCTGAAGGCGAGGGAAGATGTAGGCTTGTTGACAAGAGCTCTGAAATATAGCTGCCAGCACCAGCTGTGAGATAGTGTTGTTTGTGCTTTGGGAAATAAGCAGTAACCTAATTCTGCCCTGGCTGTTTCCACATTTGTGACAGCAGGATATTCAAACATCTAATTGGAAACAGTTGAGTGGAAAGACTAAGTACGAGGGATGGATGTATTTTGATAGGCTGAAGCATTATTCCTGAAGAGATAGAAATTCTAACAATTAGAAATGCTTACAAGTAAATAGATACTCAAATAATTGAAATACTCTTCCTTTTAGTATTGTAATACTAAAATTATTAGATGTATTTAAAGTGTTATGAAATAATTTGCCTTTAATAAAAATGGCTAAGACACTGATGTAACTTCAATTTTAAAATATCTCTCTGAACATAAAATCTGAAAAAATCTTTGGTTTATATTCCTAGTAAAGTAGGAATTAGACTGCTCTTGGGCTGTTTTCATGCTTTGACTACAAAGCATCCCGGAAACTTGAAGTCAACATCCAAACCTAAACATAGCTTTAAAAGCATTCTCTAAGTTCTGATGCTAAATCTCTCCCTAAAATAATATTTTGAAACTAACAAATATGAAATCTTAGAATTTGAGGTAATTTGTGTAATTGCATTTATGTTCTTTCACTGGTGGCTCAATCCATTCCTTAAGTTTAATGAACTTCCTACTCTCAGGAGACGATGATGTATAGTTTCACAACGTGGGCTTGATTTTTATGTTCTGTTTGTATAGCTGCCATACTTCATGAATGAGCTAACGCTGACTGAGCTTGACATGGGGATAGCAGTGCCGAAGATCCTTCAAGCCTTCAAACCTTCTGTTGATTACAGAGGTAAAATACATGTTTCTTCTTCTGTATTTGCCAGGTTTGTGCCTCCATGTCTGTGGAGAATTGCAAGAGCAACAGAGCAAAACTCAGGTGTTTCAATTTAAGGAAGGTACACTTAATAAGAACTTATTCTGCCAAGGTACTGAGAGATCTCTGTAGCATCAGGCTTGGTATAAACATAGTTCTGCAGATACAGAAATTAATGAAATGTGAACATGTCTTTCTGTTGGGAAAAATTGTAGATTAAATTTTATTACGGAACTAAACCAAAATTAGCATACAAGAGAGATGCATCTGCCACTCTGTTGTGGACTAGAGAGAACAATGCACGTCTCATCAGGAAAGAACTGATTCTGTACCACAGCAGAAAATAGATTTGGCTCTCCAGGAGAAGTTGCTCTGCTTTGAAAGCAGTGATTCAGAAAACACAATTGTAATAAATCAGAAAACAAAAATTGCAGTGTCGCTTTGGAAAGAAAAAAATGATGCTGTATTTTAAAGTGTCTATGTCCCCACTGTTAAAGATGAATTTTCTTTAAGCTGAATGACTTTCATACTGCTACTTTATGGATTAGAATTTTTTTCTCCTTTTCTATTCTTCCTGGCTTGAATTTGGTCACAGGAGTATACTGGAGAATACTCTTGTCACCTAAGTACTTTCACAGAAAGAAAGAAAAGGGAAAAAAAAAAAAAAAAGGTGAATTTAGCTTCAAAAGTATTTATTCTTCTACATGCTGAGGAGAATTGGTCATTATCTTTCTTCTAAGGTGTGTAATCAGAGCAGTCATTTCATTTGAAATTGTTTTTGAGTTTACTAAGGGTTTCATAACTTGTCTGCTCTCAGTCCATTCTCTCGTTTACTTACCATGTTGTTACACTGGATGGGAGACATGCAAGAGATTTATCTGACTTGAAGTGGAGCAGTTTCTAATTGGTCTAAAGGGAAATATTCCCTTGGAGGACCTGATGTGGTACAACTATGGATTACACGACAAACAACTTACTTCTAAACTGCTCTTCCAACTTTTGTATGAAGCTATCAAGACTAAATCATTTCTGGATGGTGCCAAAGCAGTGAACCGGTAGTGAGATGGTAGGAATTTAATGAATTGATAATACTGCTTAAGAGTATTAGAGACCTCTGGAGAGGCTTGGAAAAAGCCAAAACTTCAGCAAATCTCTGTAGTACATTTAGGATAAAAACAAACATAGAGTGAAGTTGGAACAGATAACTGGGTTACTCGTTGTTGCCCTTTCTACCAATTTGACTATAACTGTTTAAAGTTGCAAATTTACCCTGCTTCCATTTTACAATATTTTGATATTGTAAATATCTTAATATTTACTTTTTTTCTTGTGTATGTTACTGATTTAATGAAGTACAGTACACAGTATCTTTGCAGAGCATGAGGGTATTGAGCACACAGGTGGGTATATTTAGCACTAGATCTTTTCTGCAGTGCTGCTTGGGGGAAGCTCCAGTGCTGAGCTCGGCTGGTTTACTGGGAGGTTTCTAATATACTGTTTCTTCAAGATCTCAGTTCCTCTCATGGCTCCTAAGGGTCATAATTCACATCACATAATCACATAGATTGGACATGGTCTTTTTTTAAGATGTATTGAACTGTGGCTTTGATGTCTGGCACTCTTCCTGCAGTGCTTTTTGCTGGTTCTGATGAACAGTTAACATCAGACTTCTGCAAGAATAGAAGATACTTGAAAATTTAGGAGAAAATAAATAAAACTCTATCAGTAGTGTAAAAAAAAAAAAGTGCTGTTCAAAGCACTGCTTAAAAGCATGAGAAGGTCAGTGAACTCTAACCTTTTGCTTGTCAAAGCGAGAACAAAACAGACATTGGGGAGTTGTTAAAATTATCTTGAACATTTAAAAATAAATTAAAAAAAAACCAAACAACCCAAAGCTGCATGAGGGCAAACACTGCATTGTACATATGGTATCCAAATGCTTTTGTTGGCTTCTCACCTGAGACTTGCAGCTCTGGAGAAAGCCTTATCTCTGCAGTGCCGGGTACACTGCTCTCGCAGCTTCTGAGAGCTGAGCTTTATAGAAGAACTTGTTTGAAAAGAGCAAACTGTTTTATTGGCTTGAGAAACCAACTGTTTTTTGCGGGAAAAAATAAAAACTTAATAGATGGAATAAGCTCGTATCTCCTCTGCCAGAGATGCAGGACTCTGGAGGTAGATGAAAGATGTACATTCAGTGCTTTGTATGAAAGCAAATTGTAACTCTTGATTGAAATAAATTGAAAATCAACAAAGCTGTATTAAATTCCTTAGTGTACCAGGCTTTGTTTGGGTTAACGTGATTGTTTTGTTCTGTTCTTTAAGAGGTTATCTGAGTGAAACAGATTTAAACATTTTTTGAATTCCTTTCTCTCTGTTCTAATAAGTCCAGTTATAACCAAGGACTGCTGTTCTCAGTCATGAGATGGGGTTTAGGAGACTGAATATTTCTGATTCTATTAAATACTGACTACAGCAGTGAGAACTCCTTCAGTTCCTTGTTCAGTTAAACTGTGACAAGTTTATTGTCACAGTTTATTGTCATTTATTGTAGAATTTGTAATCCTTTGTAATTTTTCACGTTATTGAATGATGTGTGAACTCTTAGTTGGTGAGTTTCTAAGAGCTTGCATGGAGCAATTACGGAAATAACCTGTTTTGCTTTTGTACTTTAAGGACATAAATAAAGGGGTGATGCTTTGGAAATGCTTGTTTTCATAAGATTACATCTATTTGTGTAGGCTGACACACGAGCTAATCACACTTGTAAGAAAAACTCCTTCAAACTACAAGCTGGTATCCAGGTTGAACACTTCTAAGGTTTCTTTTTTAACTTACTTGAGACAATCAGTCACTTGTGGTTACCTCCTACAAGGCTTTATATCTCGGACAGATATGCTTTTTTTCATCCGTCCTTCTCTGTCAGTGCTTGATAGCAAAGAAGAGATTGGAAAGTAACTAAATACATTAACAGACAATATTAGGAGAAGAAAATCTTGTTTCTGTTAATACGGTTCCATTTCCAGTATATAAGCTCATTGCGTGTCAGTGACCTGGTCTTTGGGAGCTGTGTGTATTTCTGTTGATGGAAACAGGTGGAACTGGGGACAGTGGCATTCTTCTGGTATGCTTTTGCAGAAGAGAAGACACTTATTAATTGATAAAGGATATCTCTTTTACGTCAGTCAAAACTAAACAGTATTTGCCTTTAATTGCTTCCAAATAAAAGTGGGAGGCACATCTGATGTGCTAGATACTGGTAAGGCACATTGTGTGCAGCTGTGATGTCTAGAAAAGAAAAAATTGTAATCTATGCTCAGTGGCATCGGATATCTAATCTCTGGATGGCAAATACCCTACAGCTTTTTCACTCTTAGGACTGCATGCCTCACTTATGAGGTGGGATGTAATCTTGCAGTTATTCCCTAAGATGATTTTTTTGGGTGATTTTGGTAAGCAAGTAGTCTGCCCAGGCAATAGGACTTACCTTAACCCTACACGTCTAGAATTGTTCTCAGTAATGACCTGTGAGTCATAAGGAGAAGTCCAGCAGTTGAGTTACTGAGAGAATGTTTTCATACTTCTTCAATAGGCCATTGTTGAAAGCACAGCCAAACAGCATGTTGAGAAACAAAAGACATTGTTCTGGGATTTCAGATTCATTTGGGTGGTGTAATACAAAGGGGTGTCCTGATTGCAGTTCGGCTTGGAGCAGTACTGCAGATAGTATTTGAAGTGAATCCCTGATTGTATTCTATTTTCTTTATCTTGATTCAGATCTCTTAAGCGGTTTAGGTGTGTGCAAATCACATCATGCTCCTTTTATAGGTCATTAGCTGTACTAGACCCATCTGTCTTTTGCCCTGCCTTTGGTGGATATCCTAACCTTTAACTTTTTCTATTCACATTAAGCTTATAAAAGAGCTTGCTTTGATAAGCTCTTAATTTATTCTGAATTAATGATATAATCCGTTGACAAAGTTTTTTTTTTTTTTTCTCTCTTTGGAAAAAGTGTGATGAGTAGACTTATTTGTTAAAGTTTTGTCTTGACATTAAAATTATTATGACTAAAAATTACAGCCTGTTGTTAATTTTTTAGGGCTTTGGATTGACTTGGAAATGTCCTACAACGGATCTTTTCTAATGACCCTAGAGACCAAGATGAACTTGACCAAACTTGGTAAAGAGCCTCTTGGCGAAGCACTGAAAGTTGGAGAGATTGGCAAGGAAGGGTAAGATATCACAGCGATGGTGCAAGTTGACCTTTGCTAGTGAAAAAGTTGGGATTCCTTTGTGCATGTGCAATTCTGGCTCTGTAAGGGATTGAAAGGAGCGGCAGGGAGGTGTGTACGCACGTGTGTAGAGCTTCTTGTCTTTCTATGTAACTTTAATGTTGGATTACACTATTGATAATTGTCTTAATAGACAGCTTCTGTAGCAGAATCATATTTTTTTTATATTTCAGTAGGATTTTAAAATGTTGTGTGATTAGAAATTGAACTTTGCCTTACATTTAATTTGCGGTCCTAGCCAGAAAGGCAGAATATCAGAGAGAGATTCGTGCAGATACTACTTAAAACTATTATTGTAAACCATGTAACAGTAAATAACAGTAAATATTATGTAAAGACTTACTCAATACCTTTATTGCATCATGAAAAATAATCACACCCATTCTTTAGTCTCCAGTTTTCTTGATTTTCTGCTTCTATTTACCTGTTTTGATTTTCCAAAAAATCCCCACTTCTTTATCTCCCAATGGAGATAAAGAAGGAAATGTCTGTTCAACTGGAATTCTTGTTTTTGTCCTCATCTCTAAGAATTCTCTTTGTGTATTTTTTATTTCTGTCCCTAATTAGTGAACACATGGATTTCATATTCAAAAATGACCATGATTTCTAAGTGAGCAATAGGCCCACAGCAAAGCAAATGTAAATGTCTGTAGCTAAGCAACCAATTACTTTAAGGCAGAACCATTGACTGATGCTGTATTGCATGTATCGTGCTCCCTCTTCTGATTCAAATGCTCAAGGCCAAATATCATGTCAACTTTACCAGAATAGAAGTTGTTTGAATGAGATTTTTTTTCCCCTTGACTACAATGGATATTATTTGACAACAGAAACAATAACACAAATAACAAAAAATAACCTCGAAGACTGAGGCACAGAAGTTTCTCATTATGCTTTCTGCTGTGTTAGTTCTTTTTACTGGCTTTTTAATTATCAGGTGACAATTGTTATGATAAACCAAACTGTTTTAGATGGGTTTGCATCTTACATTGCCTGTAAGTCCTGCATGTTGCTTGCTTATGCTCAGTTCTGTTAATCAATAGCCTGGAACAAACAAAACTCAGGTAAGAAAGGCATCTGTTTCTCCAGAAAGAGAGGAGTAGGGGAGACTCAATACTGAGTTTTAACTGTCCTTTCATACTGTCAGTATGAAATGAGGCACATGGTTCTATGTCGTAGTCCATTCTGTCATTGCTGCTGCATTTCTGTTTGAAATAAAGTTAAGTGTGCTGCAATACAGTTTAATAATTCTGTCGTGCGTGTGCTCTCAGGACAATGCAGCTGTCACAAAGGAACAGAAGAGAGGAGACTTTAATTGGTAATTTTATAAAATGGATACAGTAACAGGTTCTAACAAACCAGAGAGTAGGCAAGCACAGACAGGCTAACCCAGAGTTGCTGCAGTTTAGTACCTTCTGAGTCCTTTTTGCTTTGTTCTACTGTGTGGGGGAAAAAAAAACAAAACTGGCAAATGGTAATTCATAAAATACTGGGCAGTCTGCTCAGGATCAGTACCGCAGCTTCAAAGTGGTTTTCAGCCAACATCTGTCTTGTATAGACGGTCCATGGTATGGCTAGATCCCCTGACATCCTACTAAAGCATATTTATTGTTGCTTTGTTGAATGCGAGGAGATCTGGCCTCAGCCAGCAGGTACGTGCTTCTGGAGTCACTTCAGAGGATCCTCTTCCCAGGCAAATAAAAGTACCTTCTTGTAAGAGGGGGGCATGCTTTGCCCTGCGTGTTATGACATGGCAGGAAAGGGAAGTTGGGTCACACCCAGATACAAAGTACAGCTTCAGTCTGACCTAAAAACGTAAGGTTCTCCTGTCTCTGCGAAGTGGCTCCAGCACTGCTATGTGGGCCAGTGACAGGACTCCCTCTTTTTCCCTCCCATGTCCTCAGGGAGGTGGTTCAGTTTGCTGCGCTGTTTCTCTTTTGCAGATCCAAATGCATCTCAGGATAAGAAGAGGTTTATTTCATTCCGGTAGCCTAGGCAGCACATTCTGTGGTGTAGAGAGGTCATGGGATTGCTGCTCTCATTCTTAAGTAGGCAGTTGGAAAGCAGTGCTGTGCACTGGTGAGCTGCGTTTGTTCTGTCCTTTCACATTAGGACTTAATGCAGCAACTACCGGTTTGTTCCATGCACAGAATAGCAGACTGTAGCCTCTGTCCATGCATGCCTTGTGTGAGGTTATTAAATATTTCAAGTAAGTCTCCTAGAGCATGCAAAAAAAACCAAACACACACACCAAAAAATCCCCAAAACCGAACAACAACAACAACAACAACAAAACAGCAATAACTTGTATTCTGAACAGGTTGTGGAATATTTGAGCGTTGAGTACAGTCCCTGGGGCCAAAAGCATGTGCTTTTGAAGCTTGTGTAACAGCTTCAAGCTCTTGCATTAGGTGGAGATCTGTGAATACTGAAGTGTATTCACCGTATCCTTCCCGGATTTTAATCCGTTTAAAAGATTTGAGTTTGTGTGATTGTGTGCATAAATTCTTCCGTAGTTGAAGGCCAGGAATTAGTTGCTACTGTGCGATATTTTGTACCCTGGGAGCAGAACTTTTTTATTACTCTTTCTTGACTTCTTCCCTCTTCTCAATGTGATATTATTCCCTCTTGGATTCTTTTCAAGAAAGGGAAAAAAAAAAAAAAAGCAATACATACAAAAAAAAATATTCCACCTTAAATGAATAATAACGAATAAAAAAAAGACCTGATTGGGTTGTGTTCTGTGTGTGATACTGTTGCTGGAGGTTGTCTGCACTGTAAGAGCTGTGTGTGTGTGAGTAGGCAAAATGGAAGTGATGAGCTTGGGTTGAAAGAGCTGTGACAGTGAAGAATGTGTGTGAGCACCTCAGGTAGCATCTCTGAGAGACTCTGGGATTCATTTGGTAGGCATTGGCGTGGGAAGCTGGAACCCTAGCTTTGCTTTTTGTAAGAGAGAATTCCGTGTTCTCACCTTTCAGTTTATGAACATCTGTCGGAGTTTAAAAACAACAAACCACCAAAAAACCACAGCCTGTCTGACCTACATGCTGCTCATCTTCTGCTACTTGTGCCTTTCCATGAAAATGTTTTCAAATGTATTTAAATAATTTCAAATCATTTAATTTGAATATGTAGAATAGACATTCCCCTGCCATCTATTTTTTTTTAATGCAGGATTATATTCAGCTGGAAAAAAAAAAACATTTTTTTGTTTTGAAGCTAGTTAAGGCACTCTGGTTTCAGAGTGTTTTTCCTTTTTAGATAGAGTTGACAGAGAGAAGGTATTTCAGAATCTCAGAGTATGCGTAATGGCAGCCAGAGCTGTGCATGATGAATAGCTATTTAAGAATATTGGATTTGACCTGGAAATTGCATTCTTTCAGTTTCAGGCCAAGGGCGTATTGTCTTGCAGACAGCGATGAGGAATCCTCCAGTGCTGGGTCGTCAGAAGAGGATGATGCTCCTGAACTGGCAGGAGAGAAGCAGGTGACTCCTGGAGCTGAAGGGTGAGCTGTCTACGTAGTGTTTCTTGTTAATTCTTTTATTCCTCCTGCTCTGTTTCCAGACTTAATACTGTAACTGTTTTCATGGTCCAGTCCCATAACATTCATTGTGGCAGAGGATGTCAGAGTGAATATATCCAAGCACCAACACAAAACTCAGCCATTTCTAAAGAGCAGCAATCAAGCCATACACCACATATCAAACGAAAGCTACTCTTGCCATGTATTTCACCCTGCTGGGAGCATTGTTCAGAATTCAGCACTTCTGCAGTATAAACTGTGCTGTTCTGTCTGACACCTCCTGAGTGCTTCACTATTTGAATACAGAGAGAGCCAAGTCTTTGGTTCAAAGATCCTACAAGAAACTTCCCCAGCCTGTCCTGCTTGGAAACAGAGTCCGGAACAGAATTTTGTTTGTTAACTTGAAACACTGTTTGTATACAGTGTTATATTCATACTGATCCTGTTGATGCTTTGTTTCCAGTGTGTTTTCTTTTTAAGAAGACATCAAAGAATTGTTGTTCAAGCCAGGCTTTCTTGTTCCCTCCTCCCTTCTTTTTTTTTTTTTTCTTTTTAAACCTTCTTGAACAGCTTTGAGTATCTTGAGCTATGCAATGCTGCCCTCTGATGCTGCACAAGAGTTCTAAAGAAAATTCCTTCAAGTCAGTTTTGCCACGTCATCTCTTGATTTGGTTGCTGTCCTGTTTTTTTTTTCTTTTTACATCTGATGGAAGTAATGCCTGAAATGTTTCAGATAACCACCTTTCCTACGTCTGAATGCATCTCGCTGATTTTTACAGTGAATATTCCAAGAGGTTCCGTGATGTATTCAGAATGTTCCAGGCAGTTTTCTCTGAGTTTTGCTCATAAAACAGTTAGAAAAAACTACATAATGAATTGTTGGAATTATTTCCGTGATGCATTTCATGGCTTTTAAAAAGGTATAGGTCATATGAAGAACTCCTTATCAAAAAGACAAAGAAGGGGAGCAAAAAACTTAAGTATGATGTTAAAGGAATTTCTTTACACTTTTCAAAAATCTGTATTATGACTGCTGTAGAATCTGGTGATAGAGTAACCACTCTCTCGTTGGCTGGATGATTATGACTTTTTTTGCAGGACAAGGCTTTAGCAAGGCACTCTCTCTTACATAAGAGCTGCAGTCAGGTATAATATAATATGGGAAAATACTACATATGAGACTCTTACTAGGGTGTGTTTCTGAAACGTGATAGGTATGAGAAAATACATACTCAGTCCTTAAAGCATCTGTTCTAAAAAAACCTAGGTTGCAACGTGGCATTGCCAGGAAAAGCAGCAGGCCTGGTTAACCATTTTTGGAATATCGTTCTGCACACTGCCAAAATTGCCCTCCTCTTTTTTCCAGCACCTTTATACTCTAGTGATTTCATAGGAAATCCTTTGGACTCTGGCAAATAGTTTTAAGAAAACTACTTTGGTGTAATTTTCTTGTTTTCTACCTAAAGGTATGTTGGAGGGCATCGGACCAGTAAGATCATGAGAATTGTGGATAAAATTACCAAGTCAAAATACTTTCAAAAAGCAACAGAGACTGAGTTTATAAAGAAGAAAATTGAAGAAGTCTCAAACACTCCATTGCTGCTAACAGTTGAAGTACAAGAGTGCAGAGGAACACTAGTAATTAACATTCCACCTCCACCTACTGACAGAATATGGTAAGAGGAACTTGTGTGCGCTACCTAAAGGTAAAATGCAGCTGAAATGGGTTTTGGAAGATGTACAGTACAAGCTAGTATGAATTGCTGTTAGGAGAACATTGTGTAGTTAACACACCTTAGTGTGTTTTGTTGGAGTGTTGGTAATAAAACCTGTCCTGTGTGCTGTCTCGAGGTACGGCTTTCGAAGACCTCCCTACCTGGAGTTAAAAGCTCGGCCGAAACTTGGTGAGAGAGAAGTCACTCTGGTTCATGTAACTGAATGGATAGAGAGGAAACTGGAACAAGAGTTTCAGGTGTGTTTCCTTAACATTTTCACTTCATTAATTATAGTTTTGGTGGGTTCTTAATTTTTCCCATGTTCCCTATTTTGTTCATGACTAGCAGGCATTCTCTACTGCTCCTGTTCAGTGGAATGCACTTTAAAAATTCATCTGACTTCTGGGATAGTCCTAAGATCCTATATAGACCTGGATGGAAATTTAGCACTTGTAAGAATTATTTTAATCTGAACACGACATTTCTGTGAAATAGATGGCATGTCAGAATTTGTAGTATTTAAACAAAAGTGTGGTGCTAGTTCTTAGATGATGGAGGGTCAAACTGTTGTCTAAAATTAAGAACATCTGAGGCAGTAAGGTCTCCCTTTACTTCTTTCTTGAAAATAAAATAATACATTTCAGGTGGCATATGGAATGTAACTTGATTTAATTGCATCTCTTTCACAGAAAATCTTTGTCATGCCAAACATGGATGATGTTTATATTCCCTTAATGCACTCAGCCATGGATCCCCGCTCCTCTACATACCCTCCTAAAGATCTGGTCACGGAGGCCCCTGATCAGCCATGACGTGAAGACTTGCAGTTTACAGTATTATAAAGGTTATTCTCATGGTTTTATAAACTGTGCTGTAGTTCTCATCATCAATTTGTGCCAGTTTCCCCCTCCCCAGGGTCTGCCTATAACCATACCTTTGTGCTCACTTGCCTGGTTATTGTTCCTGTGTACTTCAGTGACATGGTTTCATTCCGTTAAGCGGTTGATTTGTTTTTGTACTGGCTACCATCAGGATTTTAACTTGGAGGCTGAGATGACCTGTTCTTTGGGGGAGGGAGGGAGGGAGAGCCTAACTATAATAGATCAAGGAGCTTGTTGACACAGCTTATGTTTTCATGCTACGTTGGTGTGCGTTAACACGTTGAAAGGTTGTTTGGCAGCAAAGAAACTGCGTGTCAAATGAAAAAAAAAATCCTAAATAAGGAATGAATTTATAAAAACTGGAAGAATATTTTTCTTTCTCAGGCAGTTGGAGGTGTAGAATGAACTGTTTTATGTTCTTTCACTTCTGCAGTCAATAGCTTGTGTCAAGCAATCAAAATATGAAATGCTTTCAGGATAAAAGAATGTAAATTGGATGTATAGGTAATATTGTGATTCAGTGTGGTATATACATATTACTTTTTTCATATAGGACTTGTGCTTTTTTTTGGGAAGCAACTAGCCATAAAACACACAATTATCAGTGAAGGTGGGACTGTCATATTTTTGTAAATGAGGAGAAAAAAGTTGGTAAAGCCATGAGACCAAACTATAGCAAGCAGCCTTATAGTGAGGTACAATCACCTTGATTCATGACTAATTCTGAATGTTTATAAAGACATGAGCACACACATGAAATGTTTAATACTGCACATTACCGGAAGTACTTAGTTACCCTACTGTGTATAGAGCCTCTTGCTACGATGAAACACGAAGTTTTCTTATAGGAGAATTTGTTGCTGTGACTCTTTTCCATTGCACTGTGTTTACATGCAAAGCATGGGACCAAATTCTCACATTACAGCTGTACAAAGCCAGATATCAGTCTCTTGATGTTTGTGAACAAACAGCTGTAATGGAAAGATTTGACCCCTATGCATTGTTCTTTTGGACTTGGTGAAATAGGAATTCAAGCTGATCGTGATATAAAAGACTGTTTCTGCTACTTAATGGCCAAAACTAAGGGGAGGCATGTGAAACTGCCTCTTATTTCTATCTAGTATGATGAGTCAAGAGTTTAAGCGTATGCAGTAAATTCGGTAATTGAACACTACATATCCACTACTCAACACAATATTTTTCTGATGCTCATTGTTGCCAACAGTTCATGGATGTCAGAAAACATTTTAGTTTACAGAGGGTGAGTTCTGGCTCTCCTTTTATAACATGATTTGCTTTTTTTTTTTTAGAAGTAATTTTTTAAGAACTTTTTTGTACTTTGTGTTGTCACATTTGATGTAAATCAAAATTTCCATGTGTAACTTGATGATTTACCATCTTTAAATGAAGCTATTATATTGAAGATTTTTTAAACAGCACCTTGCCTGAAACATAAAAAGAAAACTAGCATTTAATATATTTAAAATTAATTCTATATTTGAACACCTATTTTGGTTACCTTTAATTGAAATATTAGTAGGTTATATTTGTTACCTGAACTCCTCCTTGACCATTCCAGGCTGTGTATATTCTGGGTTTTGCTCTGATTATGTAGGCACTATTTGCCTTTCATGAAGTCTGCATGTCTTGTACGCAGGTCTTTTATATGATTTAATTTTTATGTGCAATAACTAAAGTCAAAGGACTAGATGCACTAATGTGTAAACAGATTTAGATTATTATGAGATTGTCATATTGCACTTCATAAACTGTGGGTAACTACAGTCTGCTTGCTTTGTTTTATTAAATAAATTTATCTCATGCCAATTATTCAGTTAATTTCCCCACAGTGCTTACCACCTCCTTCTGCAGGCTGCTTCAAGAGTCATGAGAAAGCCGCTTACTACAGTGACTGTGATGTTTTTTCAGTTTTTATACACCCCAGTTGGGTATCCCTGCAGGATAACTACAGCACATGATTTTAGGGTTGACCCACCCTGAGCCTGTTCTTACTTTCAAAGTAAAGGCTTCTGTTTTATACTCTTGAAGAGAAATTCAGTCCATTTCGACAGTCTCCTTCCTCGCCCTTCCTTTGCTGTAGTAGCTGCTGCTGAGCCATTTCTCACCACAGCTGTGTTCATTCACATGAAGACCATACCTTTCCCATTTTATGCTGCACTGAAAACCCTGAGATAATTACTAGAGTCACAGAACAGCAGGGGCACACAGCACCTGCTGCAGTAAGCTTGGTGCGTGATCTTCAGCATCTCCTTGTGGCCTTCCATACCTCAGCAGACATTGGGCATCCAGTGCTGCCCTCAGTGGGGGTGCACGTGTAATTTTCCTGCCTGCAGCTGTGGCTCTGCCCAGCTCTGAATACAGGGCAAGATGCAGGCCCTGTGACCAGCTGAAGCTTGGATCCATGGAGTCAAGCTTCTCATTTGCTATACGCTTAAAAACGACTCCAGAACACACAGAGGTGCATCTCTCCAGCTCAACCGCTCGTCTCAGCTGAGGTGCTCTATTTCTGTCGCAGCTACTGATTCGGGGACCTCCACTGCTTACACGCCGGTACAGGGGCCTGGGCTCCCTCCTCACCCTCACCGAGGACGGCCCAGCGCAGCCACCGCCCCCCCCAGCCCCACCCCCGTCTGCGCACGCGCGGGCTGTGCCTTGCTTTTAAAAGCGCCGCGCGGGGCCGCCGCGCAGCACCAGTTAGAGCAAAGCGCTTCGCTCTGGCACTGCTGCTTGGCCGACGGCGCCGTGTGAGGGCGCTCCGCCGGGTCAAAGGCAGTGCGGGGCAGGAACCGCGCACAAAGAACCAGGAGGACGCGTCCGCGGGACCACACAGCTTTATTGACCGCGCCGCTCGTCGTTCGGCCCCTGAAAGATATACAGCGAAAAGGACAGGTTACACAAGCTGTGCGACGCATCCGCCCCGCAGGATGCGCAGCAACGCGGGCGCTCAGACATCGGTTTACTTCATCTGTATCAGAAGTCTAACACGCGTCTAGAGACATCAGCGCCGCCCAGCTCCATCCACCCTGCCGGCTTCCCATTCCCCCCTCCCTCCCGCTGACAGCTGGCAGCACTCACCTGCTCCCGCCGCGCCGATGGAAAGGCCGAGCTGCCGCCTCGCGCCTCCTTATAGCGCCCCCGTTGCACCACCCCCTGCCCTTGCTCGTCTCGGCCAATAGGATTCAGAGCCCGGGGCACGTGCCGGGCAGGGGGTGGGTGAGCGCCCAGTAGGATTCAAACCCGGGGTCACGTGCGGAGCCGTTGGCTCTGAGGCGGCGGTGGGCGGGGCGGGGCGGGTCGCGCTGCGCCACATGGCGGCCGAGGAGGGAGGCGGTGCGAGGAGGTAAGGCTCTGAGGGAGCCTGTGTTGGGTGGCTGTGTCCGCCGCTTGGTGACGTTCAGGAGGAGCAGGACGCTTCTGTTGAATAGAATTGCGTGGAGTTCTGCTGCTCGAGCACTGCGCTCCAGCTGAGAAGTAGCGCTTACCGACGTAGGCCCCGCTCGAAGCCCGGCGGCGGTTCCTCCGTCCCTGAGGAGCGGTGCCGGAGAGGGGCGGCCCTCGGGGACCCCCTCCCCTCCCCCGGCAGAACCCCCTCCCGCCGCGCTGCTGGGGGGGGTCCGATAGTACATAACTGCACTTTGTATGGTATAAGCAGCGTGTGCGCAACGGGAGAATAATAACCGAACAAAGCTCATCCTTCAGTGCGGCGCTGTGCACGCAGTGCTTAGGACTCGGTGCGCTTGGCAGCTCTGCTGACGCTGTTCTAAAGCAAACGGTGCAACGAGGACGGGGCGGCTTTGTGACAGACAGCGCCTGAGCGCAGGGCTCTGCATCGCAGCGTGTAATGGCCCTCCTCGTTTTCAGACCTCTTCCATCTGGTTCGGTGCTTGTTGATCTGCTCGGAGGAGCTTCGGCAGCGTTAGTGGTCGGGAGAGGCACGTTCTTTGTTTTTGCATCGACTCGGACGTTACGCCGCGGTCAGCGGTGTCTTTGTCAAAGCCGGAGCTGCGCCAATAAACGGGGCTTGATCTGCTTTGAGAGATCAGTGGGGAAATTACACCCGGTTGAGCGGAATTCGCCCCGCGCAGACACCGGCAGCCCCACCGCGGCGCAGCTGTGCCGGGCCTCTCCTCCCGCGGCGGCACAGCGGGA